>NW_028188640.1:99389-132086 GCF_978046115.1 Saccoglossus kowalevskii
GAAAAGTAGTGGCAAAGTACTAAAAAGTGTGGCAAAGTACTGAAAAGTCGTGGCAAAGTACTGAAAAGTGTGGCAAAGTGTTGAAAAGTAGTGGCAAAGTACTGAAAAGTGTGGCAAAGTACTGGAAAGTTTGGCAAAGTGCTGAAAAGTAGTGGCAAAGTACTGAAAAGCAGTGGCAACTACTGAAAAGTGTGGCAAAGTACTGAAAAGTAGTGGCAAAGTACTGAAAAGTGTGGCAAAGTACTGGAAAGTTGTGGCAAAGTACTGGAAAGTTGTGGCAAAGAGCTGAAACGTTGTGACAAAGTGCTGAAAATTGTGGCAAAGTACTGAAAAGTTGTGGCAAAGTCGTGGCAAAGTACTGAAAAGTGTGGCAAAGTACTGAAAAGTTGTGGCAAAGTGCTGAAAGTCGTGGCAAAGTACTGAAAAGTGTGGCAAAGTGCTGAAAAGTAGTGGCAAAGTACTGAAAAGCAGTGGCAAACTACTGAAAAGTGTGGCAAAGTACTGAAAAGTAGTGGCAAAGTACTGAAAAGTGTGGCAAAGTACTGGAAGTTGTGGCAAAGTGCTGAAAAGTAGTGGCAAAGTGCTGAAAAGTGTGGCAAAGTACTGTAAAGTTGTAGCAAATGCTGAAAATTAGTGGCAAAGTACTGAAAAGCAGTGGCAAAGTACTGAAAAGTGTGGCAAAGTCGTGGCAAAGTACTGAAAAGAGTGGCAAAGTAATGAAAAGTTGTGGCAAAGTGCTGAAAAGTGTGGCAAAGTAATGTAAAGTTGTGGCAAATGCTGAAAATTAGTGGCAAAGTACTGAAAAGCAGTGGCAAAGTACTGAAAAGTGTGGCAAAGTCGTGGCAAAGTACTGAAAAGAGTGGCAAAGTAATGAAAAGTTGTGGCAAAGTGCTGAAAAGTGTGGCAAAGTGCTTAAAAGTAGTGGCAAAGTACTGAAAAGTGTGGCAAAGTACTGAAAAGTCGTGGCAAAGTCGTGGCAAAGTACTGAAAAGTGTGGCAAAGTACTGAAAAGTTGTGGCAAAGTGCTGAAAAGTTGTGGCAAAGTACTGAAAAGTGTGGCAACGTACTGAAAAGTAGTGGCAAAGTGCTGAAAAGTGTGGCAAAGTACTGACAAGTTGTGGCAAAGTGCTGAAAAGTAGTGGCAAAGTACTGAAAAGTAGTGGCAAAGTACTGAAAAGTGTGGCAAAGTCGTGGCAAAGTACTGAAAAGAGTGGCAAAGTACTGAAAAGCTGTGACAAAGTGCTGAAAAGTGTGGCAAAGTGCTGAAAAGTAGTGGCAAAGTACTAAAAAGTGTGGCAAAGTACTGAAAAGTCGTGGCAAAGTACTGAAAAGTGTGGCAAAGTGTTGAAAAGTAGTGGCAAAGTACTGAAAAGTGTGGCAAAGTACTGGAAAGTTTGGCAAAGTGCTGAAAAGTCGCGGCAAAGTACTGAAAAGTGTGGCAAAGTAATGGGAAAGTTGTGGCAAAGTACTGAAAAGTAGTGGCAAAGTGCTGAAAATTGTGGCAAAGTACTGTAAAGTTGTGGCAAAGTGCTGAAAATTAGTGTCAAAGTACTGAAAAGCAGTGGCAAAGTACTGAAAAGTTGTGGCAAAGTGCTGAAAAGTAGTGGCAAAGTACTGAAAAGCAGTGGCAAACTACTGAAAAGTGTGGCAAAGTATGAAAGTAGTGGCAAAGTACTGAAAAGTGTGGCAAAGTACTGGAAAGTTGTGGCAAAGTGCTGAAAGTAGTGGCAAAGTGCTGAAAAGTGTGGCAAAGTACTGTAAAGTTGTGGCAAAGTGCTGAAAAGTAGTGGCAAAGTGCTGAAAAGTGTGGCAAAGTAATGTAAGTTGTGGCAAATGCTGAAAATTAGTGGCAAAGTACTGAAAAGCAGTGGCAAAGTACTGAAAAGTGTGGCAAAGTACTGAAAAGTGTGGCAAAGTGCTGAAAAGTGTGGCAAAGTGCTGAAAAGTAGTGGCAAAGTACTGAAAAGTGTGGCAAAGTACTGAAAAGTTGTGGCAAAGTGCTGAAAAGTCGTGGCAAAGTACTGAAAAGTGTGGCAACGTACTGAAAAGTAGTGGCAAAGTGCTGAAAATTGTGGCAAAGTACTGACAAGTTGTGGCAAAGTCGTGGCAAAGTACTGAAAAGTGTGGCAAAGTACTGAAAAGTGTGGCAACATACTGAAAAGTAGTGGCAAAGTGCTGAAAAGTGTGGCAAAGTACTGACAAGTTGTGGCAAAGTGCTGAAAAGTAGTGGCAAAGTACTGAAAAGCAGTGGCAAAGTACTGAAAAGTGTGGCAAAGTCGTGGCAAAGTACTGAAAAGTGTGGCAAAGTCGTGGCAAAGTACTGAAAAGAGTGGCAAAGTACTGAAAAGTTGTGGCAAAGTGCTGAAAAGTGTGGCAAAGTGCTGAAAAGTAGTGGCAAAGTGCTGAAAAGTCGTGGCAAAATACTGAAAAGTGTGGCAAAGTACTGAAAAGTTGTGGCAAAGTGCTGAAAAGTAGTGGCAAACTACTGAAAAGTGTGGCAAAGTACTGACAAGTTGTGGCAAAGTGCTGAAAAGTCGTGGCAACGTATTGAAAAGCAGTGGCAAAGTACTGAAAAGTGTGGCAAAGTCGTGGCAAAGTACTGAAAAGAGTGGCAAAGTACTGAAAAGTTGTGGCAAAGTGCTGAAAAGTGTGGCAAAGTGCTGAAAAGTAGTGGCAAAGTGCTGAAAAGTCGTGGCAAAGTACTGAAAAGTGTGGCAAAGTACTGAAAAGTTGTGGCAAAGTGCTGAAAAGTAGTGGCAAACTACTGAAAAGCAGTGGCAAAGTGCTGAAAAGTCGTGGCAAAGTACTGAAAAGTGTGGCAAAGCACTGGAAAATTGTGGCAAAGTGCTGAAACGTTGTGGCAAAGTGCTGAAAAGTGTGGCAAAGTACTGAAAAGTAGTGGCAAAGTCGTGGCAAAGTTCTGAAAAGTGTGGCAAAGTACTGAAAAGTTGTGGCAAAGTGCTGAAAAGTCGTGGCAAAGTACTGAAAAGTGTGGCAAAGTGATGAAAAGTAGTGGCAAAGTACTGAAAAATGTGGCAAAGTACTGGAAAGTTGTTGCAAAGTGCTGAAAAGTAGTGGCAAAGTACTGACAAGTTGTGGCAAAGTGATGAAAAGTAGTGGCAACGTACTGAAAAGTAGTGGCAAAGTACTGAAAAGTGTGGCAAAGTCGTGGCAAAGTACTGAAAAGAGTGGCAAAGTACTGAAAAGCTGTGACAAAGTGCTGAAAAGTGTGGCAAAGTGCTGAAAAGTAGTGGCAAAGTACTAAAAAGTGTGGCAAAGTACTGAAAAGTCGTGGCAAAGTACTGAAAAGTGTGGCAAAGTGCTGAAAAGTAGTGGCAAAGTACTGAAAAGTGTGGCAAAGTACTGGAAAGTTTGGCAAAGTGCTGAAAAGTCGTGGCAAAGTACTGAAAAGTGTGGCAAAGTAATGGAAAGTTGTGGCAAAGTACTGAAAAGTAGTGGCAAAGTGCTGAAAATTGTGGCAAAGTACTGTAAAGTTGTGGCAAAGTGCTGAAAATTAGTGTCAAAGTACTGAAAAGCAGTGGCAAAGTACTGAAAAGTTGTGGCAAAGTGCTGAAAAGTAGTGGCAAAGTACTGAAAAGCAGTGGCAAACTACTGAAAAGTGTGGCAAAGTACTGAAAAGTAGTGGCAAAGTACTGAAAAGTGTGGCAAAGTACTGGAAAGTTGTGGCAAAGTGCTGAAAAGTAGTGGCAAAGTGCTGAAAAGTGTGGCAAAGTACTGTAAAGTTGTGGCAAAGTGCTGAAAAGTAGTTGCAAAGTGCTGAAAAGTGTGGCAAAGTAATGTAAAGTTGTGGCAAATGCTGAAAATTAGTGGCAAAGTACTGAAAAGCAGTGGCAAAGTACTGAAAAGTGTGGCAAAGTCGTGGCAAAGTACTGAAAAGAGTGGCAAAGTACTGAAAAGTTGTGGCAAAGTGCTGAAAAGTGTGGCAAAGTGCTGAAAAGTAGTGGCAAAGTACTGAAAAGTGTGGCAAAGTACTGAAAAGTTGTGGCAAAGTGATGAAAAGTCGTGGCAAAGTACTGAAAAGTGTGGCAACGTACTGAAAAGTAGTGGCAAAGTGCTGAAAATTGTGGCAAAGTACTGACAAGTTGTGGCAAAGTCGTGGCAAAGTACTGAAAAGTGTGGCAAAGTACTGAAAAGTGTGGCAACATACTGAAAAGTAGTGGCAAAGTGCTGAAAAGTGTGGCAAAGTACTGACAAGTTGTGGCAAAGTGCTGAAAAGTAGTGGCAAAGTACTGAAAAGCAGTGGCAAAGTACTGAAAAGTGTGGCAAAGTCGTGGCAAAGTACTGAAAAGAGTGGCAAAGTACTGAAAAGTTGTGGCAAAGTGCTGAAAAGTGTGGCAAAGTGCTGAAAAGTAGTGGCAAAGTGCTGAAAAGTCGTGGCAAAGTACTGAAAAGTGTGGCAAAGTACTGAAAAGTTGTGGCAAAGTGCTGAAAAGTAGTGGCAAACTACTGAAAAGCAGTGGCAAAGTGCTGAAAAGTCGTGGCAAAGTACTGAAAAGTGTGGCAAAGTACTGGAAAATTGTGGCAAAGTGCTGAAACGTTGTGGCAAAGTGCTTAAAAGTGTGGCAAAGTACTGAAAAGTAGTGGCAATGTCGTGGCAAAGTTCTGAAAAGTGTGGCAAAGTACTGAAAAGTTGTGGCAAAGTGCTGAAAAGTCGTGGCAAAGTACTGAAAAGTGTGGCAAAGTACTGACAAGTTGTGGCAAAGTGCTGAAAAGTAGTGGCAAAGTACTGAAAAGCAGTGGCAAAGTACTGAAAAGTGTGGCAAAGTCGTGGCAAAGTACTGAAAAGCGTGGCAAAGTACTGAAAAGTTGTGGCAAAGTGCTGAAAAGTGTGGCAAAGTGCTGAAAAGTAGTGGCAAAGTGCTGAAAAGTCGTGGCAAAGTACTGAAAAGTGTGGCAAAGTACTGAAAAGTTGTGGCAAAGTGCTGAAAAGTAGTGGCAAACTACTGAAAAGCAGTGGCAAAGTGCTGAAAAGTCGTGGCAAAGTACTGAAAAGTGTGGCAAAGTACTGGAAAATTGTGGCAAAGTGCTGAAACGTTGTGGCAAAGTGCTGAAAAGTGTGGCAAAGTACTGAAAAGTAGTGGCAAAGTCGTGGCAAAGTTCTGAAAAGTGTGGCAAAGTACTGAAAAGTTGTGGCAAAGTGCTGAAAAGCCGTGGCAAAGTACTGAAAAGTGTGGCAAAGTG
Source organism: Saccoglossus kowalevskii (assembly GCF_978046115.1). NCBI lineage: Eukaryota > Metazoa > Hemichordata > Enteropneusta > Harrimaniidae > Saccoglossus > Saccoglossus kowalevskii. The sequence goes on from NW_028188640.1 coordinate 104,592, forward strand.
ATGAAAAGTAGTGGCAAAGTACTGAAAAATGTGGCAAAGTACTGGAAAGTTGTTGCAAAGTGCTGAAAAGTAGTGGCAAAGTGCTGAAAATTGTGGCAAAGTACTGAAAAGTTGTGGCAAAGTGCTGAAGAGCAGTTGCAATGTACTGAAAAGTGTGTCAAAGTACTGAAAAGTAGTGGCAAAGTGCTGAAAAGTGCGGCAAAGTACTGAAAAGCAGCGGCAAAGTACTGAAAAGTGTGGCAAAGTACTGAAAAGTAGTGGCAAAGTACTGAAAAGTTGTGGCAAAGTGCTGAAAAGTAGTGGCAAAGTGCTGAAAAGTGTGGCAAAGTACTGAAAAGTTGTGGCAAAGTACTGAAAAGTGTGGCAAAGTACTGAAAAGTAGTGGCAAAGTCGTGGCAAAGTACTGAAAAGTGTGGTAAAGTACTGAAAAGTTGTGGCAAAGTCGTGGCAAAGTACTGAAAAGTGTGGCAAAGTACTGAAAAGTTGTGGCAAAGTGCTGAAACGTTGTGACAAAGTACTGAAAAGTGTGGCAAAGTGCTGAAAAGTAGTGGTAAAGTGCTGAAAAGTGTGACAAATTGCTGAAAAGTAGTGGCAAAGTACTGAAAAGTGTGGCAAAGTAATGAAAAGTTGTGGCAAAGTCGTGGCAAAGTACTGAAAAGTGTGGCAAAGTACTGAAAAGTTGTGGCAAAGTGCTGAAAAGTCGTGGCAAAGTACTGAAAAGTGTGGCAAAGTGATGAAAAGTAGTGGCAAAGTACTGAAAAGTGTGGCAAAGTACTGGAAAGTTGTTGCAAAGTGCTGAAAAGTAGTGGCAAAGTGCTGAAAATTGTGGCAAAGTACTGACAAGTTGTGGCAAAGTGCTGAAGAGCAGTTGCAATGTACTGAAAAGTGTGGCAAACTACTGAAAAGTATTGGCAAAGTGCTGAAAAGTGCGGCAAAGTACTGAAAAGCAGTGGCAAAGTACTGAAAAGTGTGGCAAAGTACTGAAAAGTAGTGGCAAAGTACTGAAAAGTTGTGGCAAAGTGCTGAAAAGTAGTGGCAAAGTTCTGAAAAGTGTGGCAAAGTACTGAAAAGTCGTGGTAAAGTACTGAAAAGTGTGGCAAAGTACTGAAAAGTTGTGGCAAAGTCGTGGCAAAGTACTGAAAAGTGTGGCAAAGTACTGAAAAGTTGTGGCAAAGTGCTGAAAAGTCGTGGCAAAGTACTGAAAAGTGTGGCAAAGTCGTGGCAAAGTACTGAAAAGCGTGGCAAAGTACTGAAAAGTTGTGGCAAAGTGCTGAAAAGTGTGGCAAAGTGCTGAAAAGTAGTGGCAAAGTGCTGAAAAGTCGTGGCAAAGTACTGAAAAGTGTGGCAAAGTACTGAAAAGTTGTGGCAAAGTGCTGAAAAGTAGTGGCAAACTACTGAAAAGCAGTGGCAAAGTGCTGAAAAGTCGTGGCAAAGTACTGAAAAGTGTGGCAAAGTACTGGAAAATTGTGGCAAAGTGCTGAAACGTTGTGGCAAAGTGCTGAAAAGTGTGGCAAAGTACTGAAAAGTAGTGGCAAAGTCGTGGCAAAGTTCTGAAAAGTGTGGCAAAGTACTGAAAAGTTGTGGCAAAGTGCTGAAAAGTCGTGGCAAAGTACTGAAAAGTGTGGCAAAGTGATGAAAAGTAGTGGCAAAGTACTGAAAAGTGTGGCAAAGTACTGGAAAGTTGTTGCAAAGTGCTGAAAAGTAGTGGCAAAGTGCTGAAAATTGTGGCAAAGTACTGACAAGTTGTGGCAAAGTGCTGAAGAGCAGTTGCAATGTACTGAAAAGTGTGGCAAAGTCGTGGCAAAGTACTGAAAAGCGTGGCAAAGTACTGAAAAGTTGTGGCAAAGTGCTGAAAAGTGTGGCAAAGTGCTGAAAAGTAGTGGCAAAGTGCTGAAAAGTCGTGGCAAAGTACTGAAAAGTGTGGCAAAGTACTGAAAAAGTTGTGGCAAAGTGCTGAAAAGTAGTGGCAAACTACTGAAAAGCAGTGGCAAAGTGCTGAAAAGTCGTGGCAAAGTACTGAAAAGTGTGGCAAAAGTACTGGAAAATTGTGGCAAAGTGCTGAAACGTTGTGGCAAAGTGCTGAAAAGTGTGGCAAAGTACTGAAAAGTAGTGGCAAAGTCGTGGCAAAGTTCTGAAAAGTGTGGCAAAGTACTGAAAAGTTGTGGCAAAGTGCTGAAAAGTCGTGGCAAAGTACTGAAAAGTGTGGCAAAGTGATGAAAAGTAGTGGCAAAGTACTGAAAAGTGTGGCAAAGTACTGGAAAGTTGTTGCAAAGTGCTGAAAAGTAGTGGCAAAGTGCTGAAAATTGTGGCAAAGTACTGAAAAGCAGTGGCAAAGTACTGAAAAGTGTGGCAAAGTACTGAAAAGTAGTGGCAAAGTACTGAAAAGTTGTGGCAAAGTGCTGAAAAGTAGTGGCAAAGTTCTGAAAAGTGTGGCAAAGTACTGAAAAGTCGTGGTAAAGTACTGAAAAGTGTGGCAAGTACTGAAAAGTTGTGGCAAAGTCGTGGCAAAGTACTGAAAAGTGTGGCAAAGTACTGAAAAGTTGTGGCAAAGTGCTGAAAAGTCGTGGCAAAGTGCTGAAAATTGTGGCAAAGTACTGAAAAGCAGTGGCAAAGTTCTGAAAAGTGTGGCAAAGTACTGAAAAGTTGTGGCAAAGTGCTGAAAAGTCGTGGCAAAGTACTGAAAAGTGTGGCAAAGTGATGAAAAGTAGTGGCAAAGTACTGAAAAGTGTGGCAAAGTACTGGAAAGTTGTTGCAAAGTGCTGAAAAGTAGTGGCAAAGTGCTGAAAATTGTGGCAAAGTACTGAAAAGCAGTGGCAAAGTACTGAAAAGTGTGGCAAAGTACTGAAAAGTACTGGCAAAGTACTGAAAAGTTGTGGCAAAGTGCTGAAAAGTAGTGGCAAAGTTCTGAAAAGTGTGGCAAAGTACTGAAAAGTCGTGGTAAAGTACTGAAAAGTGTGGCAAAGTACTGAAAAGTTGTGGCAAAGTCGTGGCAAAGTACTGAAAAGTGTGGCAAAGTACTGAAAAGTTGTGGCAAAGTGCTGAAAAGTCGTGGCAAAGTACTGAAAAGTGTGGCAAAGTCGTGGCAAAGTACTGAAAAGCGTGGCAAAGTACTGAAAAGTTGTGGCAAAGTGCTGAAAAGTGTGGCAAAGTGCTGAAAAGTAGTGGCAAAGTGCTGAAAAGTCGTGGCAAAGTACTGAAAAGTGTGGCAAAGTACTGAAAAGTTGTGGCAAAGTGCTGAAAAGTAGTGGCAAACTACTGAAAAGCAGTGGCAAAGTGCTGAAAAGTCGTGGCAAAGTACTGAAAAGTGTGGCAAAGTACTGGAAAATTGTGGCAAAGTGCTGAAACGTTGTGGCAAAGTGCTGAAAAGTGTGGCAAAGTACTGAAAAGTAGTGGCAAAGTCGTGGCAAAGTTCTGAAAAGTGTGGCAAAGTACTGAAAAGTTGTGGCAAAGTGCTGAAAAGTCGTGGCAAAGTACTGAAAAGTGTGGCAAAGTGATGAAAAGTAGTGGCAAAGTACTGAAAAATGTGGCAAAGTACTGGAAAGTTGTTGCAAAGTGCTGAAAAGTAGTGGCAAAGTGCTGAAAATTGTGGCAAAGTACTGAAAAGTTGTGGCAAAGTGCTGAAGAGCAGTTGCAATGTACTGAAAAGTGTGTCAAAGTACTGAAAAGTAGTGGCAAAGTGCTGAAAAGTGCGGCAAAGTACTGAAAAGCAGTGGCAAAGTACTGAAAAGTGTGGCAAAGTACTGAAAAGTAGTGGCAAAGTACTGAAAAGTTGTGGCAAAGTGCTGAAAATTAGTGGCAAAGTGCTGAAAAGTGTGGCAAAGTACTGAAAAGTCGTGGTAAAGTACTGAAAAGTGTGGCAAAGTACTGAAAAGTTGTGGCAAAGTACTGAAAAGTGTGGCAAAGTACTGAAAAGTAGTGGCAAAGTCGTGGCAAAGTACTGAAAAGTGTGGTAAAGTACTGAAAAGTTGTGGCAAAGTCGTGGCAAAGTACTGAAAAGTGTGGCAAAGTACTGAAAAGTTGTGGCAAAGTGCTGAAAAGTGTGGCAAAGTGCTGAAAAGTAGTGGCAAAGTGCTGAAAAGTCGTGGCAAAGTACTGAAAAGTGTGGCAAAGTACTGAAAAGTTGTGGCAAAGTGCTGAAAAGTAGTGGCAAACTACTGAAAAGCAGTGGCAAAGTGCTGAAAAGTCGTGGCAAAGTACTGAAAAGTGTGGCAAAGTACTGGAAAATTGTGGCAAAGTGCTGAAACGTTGTGGCAAAGTGCTGAAAAGTGTGGCAAAGTACTGAAAAGTAGTGGCAAAGTCGTGGCAAAGTTCTGAAAAGTGTGGCAAAGTACTGAAAAGTTGTGGCAAAGTGCTGAAAAGTCGTGGCAAAGTACTGAAAAGTGTGGCAAAGTGATGAAAAGTAGTGGCAAAGTACTGAAAAATGTGGCAAAGTACTGGAAAGTTGTTGCAAAGTGCTGAAAAGTAGTGGCAAAGTGCTGAAAATTGTGGCAAAGTACTGAAAAGTTGTGGCAAAGTGCTGAAAAGTGTGGCAAAGTACTGAAAAGTAGTGGCAAAGTACTGAAAAGTTGTGGCAAAGTGCTGAAAAGTAGTGGCAAAGTGCTGAAAAGTGTGGCAAAGTACTGAAAAGTCGTGGTAAAGTACTGAAAAGTGTGGCAAAGTACTGAAAAGTTGTGGCAAAGTACTGAAAAGTGTGGCAAAGTACTGAAAAGTAGTGGCAAAGTCGTGGCAAAGTACTGAAAAGTGTGGTAAAGTACTGAAAAGTTGTGGCAAAGTCGTGGCAAAGTACTGAAAAGTGTGGCAAAGTACTGATAAGTTGTGGCAAAGTGCTGAAAAGTAGTGGTAAAGTGCTGAAAAGTGTGACAAATTGCTGAAAAGTAGTGGCAAAGTACTGAAAAGTGTGGCAAAGTACTGGAAAGTTGTTGCAAAGTGCTGAAAAGTAGTGGCAAAGTGCTGAAAATTGTGGCAAAGTACTGAAAAGTTGTGGCAAAGTGCTGAAGAGCAGTTGCAATGTACTGAAAAGTGTGGCAAAGTACTGAAAAGTAGTGGCAAAGTGCTGAAAAGTGCGGCAAAGTACTGAAAAGTAGTGGCAAAGTGCTGAAAAGTGCGGCAAAGTACAGAAAAGCAGTGGCAAAGTACTGAAAAGTGTGGCAAAGTACTGAAAAGTAGTGGCAAAGTACTGAAAAGTTGTGGCAAAGTGCTGAAAAGTAGTGGCAAAGTGCTGAAAAGTGTGGCAAAGTACTGAAAAGTCGTGGTAAAGTACTGAAAAGTGTGGCAAAGTACTGAAAAGTTGTGGCAAAGTCGTGGCAAAGTACTGAAAAGTGTGGCAAAGTACTGAAAAGTTGTGGCAAAGTGCTGAAAAGTCGTGGCAAAGTACTGAAAAGTGTGGCAAAGTACTGAAAAGTCGTGGTAAAGTACTGAAAAGTGTGGCAAAGTACTGAAAAGTTGTGGCAAAGTCGTGGCAAAGTACTGGAAAGTTGTTGCAAAGTGCTGAAAAGTAGTGGCAAAGTGCTGAAAATTGTGGCAAAGTACTGAAAAGTTGTGGCAAAGTGCTGAAGAGCAGTTGCAATGTACTGAAAAGTGTGGCAAAGTACTGAAAAGTAGTGGCAAAGTGCTGAAAAGTGCGGCAAAGTCGTGGCAAAGTACTGAAAAGTGTGGTAAAGTACTGAAAAGTTGTGGCAAATTCGTGGCAAAGTACTGAAAAGTGTGGCAAAGTACTGAAAAGTTGTGGCAAAGTGCTGAAAAGTGTGGCAAAGTGCTGAAAAGTAGTGGCAAAGTGCTGAAAAGTCGTGGCAAAGTACTGAAAAGTGTGGCAAAGTACTGAAAAGTTGTGGCAAAGTGCTGAAAAGTAGTGGCAAACTACTGAAAAGCAGTGGCAAAGTGCTGAAAAGTCGTGGCAAAGTACTGAAAAGTGTGGCAAAGTACTGGAAAATTGTGGCAAAGTGCTGAAACGTTGTGGCAAAGTGCTGAAAAGTGTGGCAAAGTACTGAAAAGTAGTGGCAAAGTCGTGGCAAAGTTCTGAAAAGTGTGGCAAAGTACTGAAAAGTTGTGGCAAAGTGCTGAAAAGTCGTGGCAAAGTACTGAAAAGTGTGGCAAAGTGATGAAAAGTAGTGGCAAAGTACTGAAAAATGTGGCAAAGTACTGGAAAGTTGTTGCAAAGTGCTGAAAAGTAGTGGCAAAGTGCTGACAATTGTGGCAAAGTACTGAAAAGTTGTGGCAAAGTGCTGAAAAGTGTGGCAAAGTACTGAAAAGTAGTGGCAAAGTACTGAAAAGTTGTGGCAAAGTGCTGAAAAGTAGTGGCAAAGTGCTGAAAAGTGTGGCAAAGTACTGAAAAGTCGTGGTAAAGTACTGAAAAGTGTGCCAAAGTACTGAAAAGTTGTGGCAAAGTACTGAAAAGTGTGGCAAAGTACTGAAAAGTAGTGGCAAAGTCGTGGCAAAGTACTGAAAAGTGTGGTAAAGTACTGAAAAGTTGTGGCAAAGTCGTGGCAAAGTACTGAAAAGTGTGGCAAAGTACTGAAAAGTTGTGGCAAAGTGCTGAAAAGTAGTGGTAAAGTGCTGAAAAGTGTGACAAATTGCTGAAAAGTAGTGGCAAAGTACTGAAAAGTGTGGCAAAGTACTGAAAAGTAGTGGCAAAGTGCTGAAAAGTGCGGCAAAGTACAGAAAAGCAGTGGCAAAGTACTGAAAAGTGTGGCAAAGTACTGAAAAGTAGTGGCAAAGTACTGAAAAGTTGTGGCAAAGTGCTGAAAAGTAGTGGCAAAGTGCTGAAAAGTGTGGCAAAGTACTGAAAAGTCGTGGTAAAGTACTGAAAAGTGTGGCAAAGTACTGAAAAGTTGTGGCAAAGTCGTGGCAAAGTACTGAAAAGTGTGGCAAAGTACTGAAAAGTTGTGGCAAAGTGCTGAAAAGTCGTGGCAAAGTACTGAAAAGTGTGGCAAAGTACTGAAAAGTCGTGGTAAAGTACTGAAAAGTGTGGCAAAGTACTGAAAAGTTGTGGCAAAGTCGTGGCAAAGTACTGGAAAGTTGTTGCAAAGTGCTGAAAAGTAGTGGCAAAGTGCTGAAAATTGTGGCAAAGTACTGAAAAGTTGTGGCAAAGTGCTGAAGAGCAGTTGCAATGTACTGAAAAGTGTGGCAAAGTACTGAAAAGTAGTGGCAAAGTGCTGAAAAGTGCGGCAAAGTCGTGGCAAAGTACTGAAAAGTGTGGTAAAGTACTGAAAAGTTGTGGCAAATTCGTGGCAAAGTACTGAAAAGTGTGGCAAAGTACTGAAAAGTTGTGGCAAAGTGCTGAAAAGTGTGGCAAAGTGCTGAAAAGTAGTGGCAAAGTGCTGAAAAGTCGTGGCAAAGTACTGAAAAGTGTGGCAAAGTACTGAAAAGTTGTGGCAAAGTGCTGAAAAGTAGTGGCAAACTACTGAAAAGCAGTGGCAAAGTGCTGAAAAGTCGTGGCAAAGTACTGAAAAGTGTGGCAAAGTACTGGAAAATTGTGGCAAAGTGCTGAAACGTTGTGGCAAAGTGCTGAAAAGTGTGGCAAAGTACTGAAAAGTAGTGGCAAAGTCGTGGCAAAGTTCTGAAAAGTGTGGCAAAGTACTGAAAAGTTGTGGCAAAGTGCTGAAAAGTCGTGGCAAAGTACTGAAAAGTGTGGCAAAGTGATGAAAAGTAGTGGCAAAGTACTGAAAAATGTGGCAAAGTACTGGAAAGTTGTTGCAAAGTGCTGAAAAGTAGTGGCAAAGTGCTGACAATTGTGGCAAAGTACTGAAAAGTTGTGGCAAAGTGCTGAAAAGTGTGGCAAAGTACTGAAAAGTAGTGGCAAAGTACTGAAAAGTTGTGGCAAAGTGCTGAAAAGTAGTGGCAAAGTGCTGAAAAGTGTGGCAAAGTACTGAAAAGTCGTGGTAAAGTACTGAAAAGTGTGCCAAAGTACTGAAAAGTTGTGGCAAAGTACTGAAAAGTGTGGCAAAGTACTGAAAAGTAGTGGCAAAGTCGTGGCAAAGTACTGAAAAGTGTGGTAAAGTACTGAAAAGTTGTGGCAAAGTCGTGGCAAAGTACTGAAAAGTGTGGCAAAGTACTGAAAAGTTGTGGCAAAGTGCTGAAAAGTAGTGGTAAAGTGCTGAAAAGTGTGACAAATTGCTGAAAAGTAGTGGCAAAGTACTGAAAAGTGTGGCAAAGTACTGGAAAGTTGTTGCAAAGTGCTGAAAAGTAGTGGCAAAGTGCTGAAAATTGTGGCAAAGTACTGAAAAGTTGTGGCAAAGTGCTGAAGAGCAGTTGCAATGTACTGAAAAGTGTGGCAAAGTACTGAAAAGTAGTGGCAAAGTGCTGAAAAGTGCGGCAAAGTACTGAAAAGTAGTGGCAAAGTGCTGAAAAGTGCGGCAAAGTACAGAAAAGCAGTGGCAAAGTACTGAAAAGTGTGGCAAAGTACTGAAAAGTAGTGGCAAAGTACTGAAAAGTTGTGGCAAAGTGCTGAAAAGTAGTGGCAAAGTGCTGAAAAGTGTGGCAAAGTACTGAAAAGTCGTGGTAAAGTACTGAAAAGTGTGGCAAAGTACTGAAAAGTTGTGGCAAAGTCGTGGCAAAGTACTGAAAAGTGTGGCAAAGTACTGAAAAGTTGTGGCAAAGTGCTGAAAAGTCGTGGCAAAGTACTGAAAAGTGTGGCAAAGTGATGAAAAGTAGTGGCAAAGTACTGAAAAGTGTGGCAAAGTACTGGAAAGTTGTTGCAAAGTGCTGAAAAGTAGTGGCAAAGTGCTGAAAATTGTGGCAAAGTACTGAAAAGTTGTGGCAAAGTGCTGAAGAGCAGTTGCAATGTACTGAAAAGTGTGGCAAAGTACTGAAAAGTAGTGGCAAAGTGCTGAAAAGTGCGGCAAAGTACTGAAAAGCAGTGGCAAAGTACTGAAAAGTGTGGCAAAGTACTGAAAAGTAGTGGCAAAGTACTGAAAAGTTGTGGCAAAGTGCTGAAAAGTAGTGGCAAAGTGCTGAAAAGTGTGGCAAAGTACTGAAAAGTCGTGGTAAAGTACTGAAAAGTGTGGCAAAGTACTGAAAAGTTGTGGCAAAGTACTGAAAAGTGTGGCAAAGTACTGAAAATTAGTGGCAAAGTCGTGGCAAAGTACTGAAAAGTGTGGTAAAGTACTGAAAAGTTGTGGCAAAGTCGTGGCAAAGTACTGAAAAGTGTGGCAAAGTACTGAAAAGTTGTGGCAAAGTGCTGAAAAGTTGTGGCAAAGTACTGAAAAGTGTGGCAAAGTGCTGAAAAGTAGTGGCAAAGTACTGAAAAGTGTGGCAAAGTACTGAAAAGGTGTGGCAAAGTCGTGGCAAAGTACTGAAAATTGTGGCAAAGTACTGAAAAGTTGTGGCAAAGTGCTGAAAAGTCGTGGCAAAGTACTGAAAAGTGTGGCAAATGTGATGAAAAGTAGTGGCAAAGTACTGAAAAGTGTGGCAAAGTACTGGAAAGTTGTTGCAAAGTGCTGAAAAGTAGTGGCAAAGTGCTGAAAATTGTGGCAAAGTACTGAAAAGTTGTGGCAAAGTGCTGAAGAGCAGTTGCAATGTACTGAAAAGTGTGGCAAAGTACTGAAAAGTAGTGGCAAAGTGCTGAAAAGTGCTGCAAAGTACTGAAAAGCAGTGGCAAAGTACTGAAAAGTGTGGCAAAGTACTGAAAAGTACTGGCAAAGTACTGAAAAGTTGTGGCAAAGTGCTGAAAAGTAGTGGCAAAGTGCTGAAAAGTGTGGCAAAGTACTGAAAAGTCGTGGTAAAGTACTGAAAAGTGTGGCAAAGTACTGAAAAGTTGTGGCAAAGTACTGAAAAGTGTGGCAAAGTACTGAAAATTAGTGGCAAAGTCGTGGCAAAGTACTGAAAAGTGTGGTAAAGTACTGAAAAGTTGTGGCAAAGTCGTGGCAAAGTACTGAAAAGTGTGGCAAAGTACTGAAAAGTTGTGGCAAAGTGCTGAAAAGTTGTGGCAAAGTACTGAAAAGTGTGGCAAAGTGCTGAAAAGTAGTGGCAAAGTGCTGAAAAGTGTGACAAAGTGCTGAAAAGTAGTGGCAAAGTACTGAAAAGTGTGGCAAAGTAATGAAAAGTTGTGGCAAAGTCGTGGCAAAGTACTGAAAAGAGTGGCAAAGTACTGAAAAGTTGTGGCAAAGTCGTGGCAAAGTACTGAAAAGTGTGGCAAAGTACTGGAAAGTTGTTGCAAAGTACTGAAAAGTAGTGGCAAAGTGCTGAAAATTGTGGCAAAGTGCTGAAAATTAGTGTCAAAGTACTGAAAAGCAGTGGCAAAGTACTGAAAAGTTGTGGCAAAGTGCTGAAAAGTCGTGGCAAAGTACTGAAAAGCAGTGGCAAAGTACTGAAAAGTTGTGGCAAAGTGCTGAAAGTAGTGGCAAAGTGCTGAGAAGTGTGACAAAGTAATGTAAAGTTGTGGCAAAGTGCTGAAAAGTAGTGGCAAAGTACTGAAAAGTCGTGGCAAAGTACTGAAAAGTGTGGCAAAGTACAGACAAGTTGTGGCAAAGTGCTGAAAAGTAGTGGCAAACTACTGAAAAGCAGTGACAAAGTGCCGAAAAGTGTGGCAAAGTGCAGAAAAGTTGTGGCAAAGTCGTGGCAAAGTACTGAAAAGTGTGGCAAAGTACTGGAAAGTTGTGGCAAAGTGCTGAAAAGTTGTGACAAAGTGCTGAAAAGTGTGGCAAAGTACTGAAAAGTTGTGGCAAAGTCGTGGCAAAGTACTGAAAAGTGTGGCAAAGTGCTGAAAAGTAGTGGCAAAGTACTGAAAAGTGTGGCAAAGTACTGGAAAATTTGGCAAAGTGCTGAAAATTAGTGGCAAAGTGCTGAAAATTGTGGCAAAGTACTGAAAAGTTGTGGCAAAGTGCAGAAAAGTAGTGGCAAAGTACTGAAAAGTGTGGCAAAGTACTGAAAATTAGTGGCAAAGTCGTGGCAAAGTACTGAAAAGTGTGGTAAAGTACTGAAAAGTTGTGGCAAAGTCGTGGCAAAGTACTGAAAAGTTGTGGCAAAGTGCTGAAAAGTTGTGCCAAAGTACTGAAAAGTGTGGCAAAGTGCTGAAAAGTAGTGGCAAAGTGCTGAAAATTGTGACAAAGTGCTGAAAAGTAGTGGCAAAGTACTGAAAAGTGTGGCAAAGTAATGAAAAGTTGTGGCAAAGTCGTGGCAAAGTACTGAAAAGAGTGGCAAAGTACTGAAAAGTTGTGGCAAAGTCGTGGCAAGTACTGAAAAGTGTGGCAAAGTACTGGAAAGTTGTTGCAAAGTACTGAAAAGTAGTGGCAAAGTGCTGAAAATTGTGGCAAAGTGCTGAAAATTAGTGTCAAAGTACTGAAAAGCAGTGGCAAAGTACTGAAAAGTTGTGGCAAAGTGCTGAAAAGTCGTGGCAAAGTACTGAAAAGCAGTGGCAAAGTACTGAAAAGTTGTGGCAAAGTGCTGAAAGTAGTGGCAAAGTGCTGAAAAGTGTGGCAAAGTAATGTAAAGTTGTGGCAAAGTGCTGAAAAGTAGTGGCAAAGTACTGAAAAGTCGTGGCAAAGTACTGAAAAGTGTGGCAAAGTACTGAAATGTTGTGGCAAAGTGCTGAAAAGTAGTGGCAAACTACTGAAAAGCAGTGACAAAGTGCCGAAAAGTGTGGCAAAGTGCAGAAAAGTTGTGGCAAAGTCGTGGCAAAGTACTGAAAAGTGTGGCAAAGTACTGGAAAGTTGTGGCAAAGTGCTGAAAAGTTGTGACAAAGTGCTGAAAAGTGTGGCAAAGTACTGAAAAGTTGTGGCAAAGTCGTGGCAAAGTACTGAAAAGTGTGGCAAAGTGCTGAAAAGTAGTGGCAAAGTACTGAAAAGTGTGGCAAAGTACTGGAAAATTTGGCAAAGTGCTGAAAAGTAGTGGCAAAGTGCTGAAAATTGTGGCAAAGTACTGAAAAGTTGTGGCAAAGTGCAGAAAAGTAGTGGCAAAGTACTGAAAAGTGTGGCAAAGTAATGAAAAGTTGTGGCAAAGTCGTGGCAAAGTACTGAAAAGTGTGGCAAAGTACTGAAAAGTTGTGGCAAAGTACTGAAAAGTGTGGCAAAGTGCTGAAAAGTAGTGGCAAAGTGCTGAAAAGTGTGACAAAGTGCTGAAAAGTAGTGGCAAAGTACTGAAAATGTGGCAAAGTAATGAAAAGTTGTGGCAAAGTCGTGGCAAAGTACTGAAAAGAGTGGCAAAGTACTGAAAAGTTGTGGCAAAGTCGTGGCAAAGTACTGAAAAGTGTGGCAAAGTACTGAAAGTTGTGGCAAAGTACGGAAAAGTGTGGCAAAGTACTGAAAAGTCGTGGCAAAGTCGTGGCAAAATACTGAAAAGTGTGGCAAAGTACTGAAAAGTTGTGGCAAAGTGCTGAAAAGTCGTGGCAAAGTTCTGAAAAGTGTGGCAAAGTACTGAAAAGTCGTGGCAAAGTACTGAAAAGTGTGGCAAAATACTGAAAAGTTGTGGCAAAGTGCTGAAAAGTCGTGGCAAAGTACTGAAAAGTGTGGCAAAGTACTGACAAGTGTGGCAATGTACTGAAAAGTTGTGGCAAAGTACTGAAAAGTGTGGCAAAGTACTGAAAAGTAGAGGCAAAGTACTGAAAAGCAGTGGCAAAGTGCTGAAAATTGTGGCAAAGTACTGAAAAATAGTGTCAAAATACTGAAAAGCAGTGGCAAAGTACTGAAAAGTTGTGGCAAAGTGCTGAAAAGTAGTGGCAATGTGCTGAAAAGTGTGGCAAAGTAATGTAAAGTTGTGGCAAATGCTGAAAATTAGTGGCAAAGTACTGAAAAGCAGTGGCAAAGTACTGAAAAGTGTGGCAAAGTCGTGGCAAAGTACTGAAAAGAGTGGCAAAGTACTGAAAAGTTGTGGCAAAGTGCTGAAAAGTGAGGCAAAGTGCTGAAAAGTAGTGGCAAAGTGCTGAAAAGTCGTGGCAAAGTACTGAAAAGTCTGGCAAAGTACTGAAAAGTTGTGGCAAAGTGCTGAAAAGTAGTGGCAAAGTACTGAAAAGTGTGGCAAAGTAATGGAAAGTTGTGGCAAAGTGCTGAAAAATAGTGGCAAAGTGCTGAAAAGTGTGGCAAAGTACTGTAAAGGTGTGACAAAGTGCTGAAAAGTTGTGGCAAAGTGCTGAAAAGTGTGGCAAAGTAATGTAAAGTTGTGGCAAATGCTGAAAATTAGTGGCAAAGTACTGAAAAGCAGTAGCAAAGTACTGAAAAGTGTGGCAAAGTCGTGGCAAAGTACTGAAAAGAGTGGCAAAGTACTGAAAAGTTGTGGCAAAGTGCTGAAAAGTGTGGCAAAGTGCTGAAAAGTAGTGGCAAAGTGCTGAAAAGTCGTGGCAAAGTACTGAAAAGTGTGGCAAAGTACTGAAAAGTTGTGGCAAAGTGCTGAAAAGTAGTGGCAAACTACTGAAAAGCAGTGACAAAGTGCCGAAAAGTGTGGCAAAGTACAGAAAAGTTGTGGCAAAGTCGTGGCAAAGTACTGAAAAGTGTGGCAAAGTACTGGAAAGTTGTAGCAAAGTGCTGAAACGTTGTGACAAAGTGCTGAAAAGTGTAGCAAAGTACTGAAAAGTTGTGGCAAACTCGTGGCAAAGTACTGAAAAGTGTGGCAAAGTACTGAAAAGTTGTGGCAAAGTGCTGAAAAGTCGTGGCAAAGTACTGAAAAGTGTGGCAAAGTGCTGAAAAGTAGTGGCAAAGTACTGGAAAGTGTGGCAAAGTACTGGAAAGTTTGGCAAAGTGCTGAAAAGTAGTGGCAAAGTGCTGAAAAGCAGTGGCAAAGTGCCGAAAAGTGTGGAAAAGTACAGAAAAGTTGTGGCAAAGTCGTGGCAAAGTACTGAAAAGTGTGGCAAAATACTGGAAAGTTGTGGCAAAGTGCAGAAAAGTAGCGGCAAAGTACTGAAAAGTGTGGCAAAGTAATGAAAAGTTGTGGCAAAGTCGTGGCAAAGTACTGAAAAGAGTGGCAAAGTACTGAAAAGTGTGGCAAAGTACTGTAAAGTTGTGACAAAGTGCTGAAAAGTTGTGGCAAAGTGCTGAAAAGTGTGGCAAAGTAATGTAAAGTTGTGGCAAATGCTGAAAATTAGTGGCAAAGTACTGAAAAGTGTGGCAAAGTACAGACAAGTCGTGGCAAAGTCGTGGCAAAGTACTGAAAAGTGTGGCAAAGTACTGAAAAGTTGTGGCAAAGTGCTGAAAAGTCGTGGCAAAGTACTGAAAAGTGTGGCAAAGTACTGAAAAGTGTGGCAAAGTACTGAAAAGTTGTGGCAAAGTACTGAAAAGTGTGGCAAAGTACTGAAAAGTAGTGGCAAAGTACTGAAAAGCAGTGGCAAAGTGCTGAAAATTGTGGCAAAGTACTGTAAAGTTGTGGCAAAGTGCTGAAAAGTGTGGCAAAGTAATGTAAAGTTGTGGCAAATGCTGAAAATTAGTGGCAAAGTACTGAAAAGCAGTGGCAAAGTACTAAAAAGTGTGGCAAAGTCGTGGCAAAGTACTGAAAAGAGTGGCAAAGTACTGAAAAGTTGTGGCAAAGTGCTGAAAAGTGTGGCAAAGTGCTGAAAAGTAGTGGCAAAGTGCTGAAAAATCGTGGCAAAGTACTGAAAAGTCTGGCAAAGCACTGAAAAGTTGTGGCAAAGTGCTGAAAAGTAGTGGCAAACTACTGAAAAGCAGTGGCAAAGTGCCGAAAAGTGTGGCAAAGTACAGAAAAGTTGTAGCAAAGTCGTGGCAAAGTACTGAATAGTGTGGCAAAGTACTGGAAAGTTGTGGCAAAGTGCTGAAACGTTGTGACAAAGTGCTGAAAAGTGTGGCAAAGTATTGAAAAGTGTGGCAAAGTGCTTAAAAGTAGTGGCAAAGTACTGAAAAGTGTGGCAAAGTACTGGAAACTTGTGGCAAAGTGCTGAAAAGTAATGGCAAAGTGCTGAAAATTGTGGCAAAGTACTGTAAAGTTGTGGCAAAGTGCTGAAAATTAGTGTCAAAGTACTGAAAAGCAGTGGCAAAGTACTGAAAAGTTGTGGCAAAGTCGTGGAAAAGTACTGAAAAGTGTGGCAAAGTACTGAAAAGTTGTGGCAAAGTGCTGAAAAGTTATGGCAAAGTACTGAAAAGTGTGGCAAAATGCTGAAAAGTAGTGGCAAAGTGCTGAAAAGTGTGACAAAGTGCTGAAAAGTAGTGGCAAAGTACTGAAAAGTGTGGCAAAGTAATGAAAAGTTGTGGCAAAGTCGTGGCAAAGTACTGAAAAGAGTGGCAAAGTACTGAAAAGTTGTGGCAAAGTACTGAAAAGTGTGGCAAAGTACTGGAAAGTTGTGGCAAAGTACTGAAAAGTAGTGGCAAAGTGCTGAAAATTGTGGCAAAGTACTGTAAAGTTGTGGCAAAGTGCAGACAATTAGTGTCAAAGTACTGAAAAGCAGTGGCAAAGTACTGAAAAGTTGTGGCAAAGTACTGAAAAGTGTGGCAAAGTACTGAAAAGTAGTGGCAAAGTACTGAACAGTGTGGCAAAGTACTGGAAAGTTGTGGCAAAGTGCTGAAAAGTAGTGGCAAAGTGCTGAAAATTGTGGCAAAGTACTGTAAAGTTGTGGCAAAGTGCTGAAAAGTAGTGGCAAAGTGCTGAAAAGTGTGGCAACGTCGTGGCAAAGTACTGAAAAGAGTGGCAAAGTACTGAAAAGTTGTGGCAAAGTGTCTGAAAAGTGTGGCAAAGTGCTGAAAAGTAGTGGCAAAGTGCTGAAAAGTCGTGGCAAAGTACTGAAAAGTGTAGCAAAGTACTGAAAAGTTGTGGCAAAGTGCTGAAAAGTAGTGGCAAACTATTGAAAAGCAGTGGCAAAGTGCCGAAAAGTGTGGCAAAGTACAGAAAAGTTGTGGCAAAGTCGTGGCAAAGTACTGAAAAGTGTGGCAAAGTACTGGAAAGTTGTGGCAAAGTGCTGAAACGTTGTGACAAAGTGCTGAAAAGTGTGGCAAAGTACTGAAAAGTTGTGGCAAAGTCGTGGCAAAGTACTGAAAAGTGTGGCAAAGTACTGAAAAGTTGTGGCAAAGTGCTGAAAAGTCGTGGCAAAGTACTGAAAAGTGTGGCAAAGTGCTGAAAAGTAGTGGCAAAGTACTGAAAAGTGTGGCAAAGTCGAGGCAAAATACTGAAAAATGTGGCAAAGTACTGAAAAGTTGTGGCAAAGTGCTGAAAAGTCGTGGCAAAGTTCTGAAAAGTGTGGCAAAGTACTGCAAAGTTGTGGCGAAGTGCTGAAAAGTAGAGGCAAAGTGCTGAAAAGTGTGGCAAAGTACTGTAAAGTAGTGGCAAAGTGCTGAAAAGAGTGGCAAAGTACTGCAAAGTCGTGGCAAAGTACTGAAAAGTGTGGCAAAGTGCTGAAAAGTAGTGGCAAAGTAATGAAAAGTGTGGCAAAGTACTGGAAACTTGTGGCTAAGTGCTGAAAAGTAATGGCAAAGTGCTGAAAATTGTGGCAAAGTACTGTAAAGTTGTGGCAAAGTGCTGAAAATTAGTGTCAAAGTACTGAAAAGCAGTGGCAAAGTACTGAAAAGTGTGGCAAAGTACTGATCAGTTGTGGCAAAGTCTTGGCAAAGTAATGAAAAGTGTGGTAAAGTACTGAAAAGTTGTGGCAAAGTACTGAAAAGTGTGGCAAAGTACTGGAAAGTTGTGGCGAAGTGCTGAAAAGTAGTGGCAAAGTGCTGAAAAGTGTGGCAAAGTACTGTAAAGTTGTGGCAAAGTGCTGAAAAGTAGTGGCAAAGTGCTGAAAAGTGTGGCAAAGTATTGTAAAGTTGTGGCAAAGTGCTGAAAATTAGTGTCAAAGTACTGAAAAGTGTGGCAAAGTACTGAAAAGTCGTGGCAAAGTCGTGGTAAAGTACTGAAAAGTGTGGCAAAGTACTGAAAAGTTGTGGCAAAGTACTGAAAAGTGTGGCAAAGTACTGAAAAGTCGTGGCAAAGTCGTGGCAAAATACTGAAAAGTGTGGCAAAGTACTGAAAAGTTGTGGCAAAGTGATGAAAAGTCTTGGCAAAGTTCTGAAAAGTATGGCAAAGTACTGAAAAGTAGTGGCAAAGTACTGAAAAGTGTGGCAAAGTACTGAAAAGTCGTGGTAACGTACTGAAAAGTGTGGCAAAGTACTGAAAAGTTGTGGCAAAGTACTGAAAAGTGTGGCAAAGTACTGAAAAGTCGTGGCAAAGTCGTGGCAAAGTACTAAAAAGTGTGGCAAAGTACTGAAAAGTTGTGGCAAAGTACTGAAAAGTCGTGGCAAAGTCGTGGCAAAATACTGAAAAGTGTGGCAAAGTACTGAAAAGTTGTGGCAAAGTGCTGAAAAGTCGTGGCAAAGTTCTGAAAAGTGTGGCAAAGTACTGAAAAGTAGTGGCAAAGTACTGAAAAGTGTGGCAAAGTACTGCAAAGTTGTGGCGAAGTGCTGAAAAGTAGTGGCAAAGTGCTGAAAAGTGTGGCAAAGTACTGTAAAGTTGTGGCAAAGTACTGAAAAGTGTGGCAAAGTGCTGAAAAGTAGTGGCAAAGTACTGAAAAGTGTGGCAAAGTACTGGAAACTTGTGGCAAAGTGCTGAAAAGTAATGGCAAAGTGCTGAAAATTGTGGCAAAGTACTGTAAAGTTGTGGCAAAGTGCTGAAAATTAGTGTCAAAGTACTGAAAAGCAGTGGCAAAGTACTGAAAAGTGTGGCAAAGTACTGAACAGTTGTGGCAAAGTCTTGGCAAAGTACTGAAAAGTGTGGTAAAGTACTGAAAAGTTGTGGCAAATTCGTGGCAAATTACTGAAAAGTGTGGCAAAGTACTGAAAAGTTGTGGCAAAGTGCTGAAAAGTTGTGGCAAAGTACTGAAAAGTTTGGCAAAGTGCTGAAAAGTAGTGGCAAAGTGCTGAAAAGTGTGACAAAGTGCTGAAAAGTAGTGGCAAAGTACTGAAAAGTGTGGCAAAGTACTGAAAAGTTGTGGCAAAGTGCTGAAAAGTCGTGGCAAAGTTCTGAAAAGTGTGGCAAAGTACTGAAAAGTAGTGGCAAAGTACTGAAAAGTGTGGCAAAGTACTGAAAAGTCGTGGTAACGTACTGAAAAGTGTGGCAAAGTACTGAAAAGTTGTGGCAATGTACTGAACAGTGTGGCAAAGTACTGAAAAGTCGTGGCAAAGTACTGAAAAGTGTGGCAAAGTACTGAAAAGTGTGGCAAAGTACTGAAAAGTTGTGGCAAAGTACTGAAAAGTCGTGGCAAAGTCGTGGCAAAATACTGAAAAGTGTGGCAATGTACTGAAAAGTTGTGGCAAAGTGCTGAAAAGTCGTGGCAAAGTTCTGAAAAGTGTGGCAAAGTACTGAAAAGTAGTGGCAAAGTACTGAAAAGTGTGGCAAAGTACTGCAAAGTTGTGGCGAAGTGCTGAAAAGTAGTGGCAAAGTGCTGAAAAGAGTGGCAAAGTACTGCAAAGTCGTGGCAAAGTACTGAAAAGTGTGGCAAAGTGCTGAAAAGTAGTGGCAAAGTACTGAAAAGTGTGGCAAAGTACTGGAAACTTGTGGCAAAGTGCTGAAAAGTAATGGCAAAGTGCTGAAAATTGTGGCAAAGTACTGTAAAGTTGTGGCAAAGTGCTGAAAATTAGTGTCAAAGTACTGAAAAGCAGTGGCAAAGTACTGAAAAGTGTGGCAAAGTACTGAACAGTTGTGGCAAAGTCTTGGCAAAGTACTGAAAAGTGTGGTAAAGTACTGAAAAGTTGTGGCAAAGTCGTGGCAAATTACTGAAAAGTGTGGCAAAGTACTGAAAAGTTGTGGCAAAGTGCTGAAAAGTTGTGGCAAAGTACTGAAAAGTTTGGCAAAGTGCTGAAAAGTAGTGGCAAAGTGCTGAAAAGTGTGACAAAGTGCTGAAAAGTAGTGGCAAAGTACTGAAAAGTGTGGCAAAGTACTGAAAAGTTGTGGCAAAGTGCTGAAAAGTCGTGGCAAAGTTCTGAAAAGTGTGGCAAAGTACTGAAAAGTAGTGGCAAAGTACTGAAAAGTGTGGCAAAGTACTGAAAAGTCGTGGTAACGTACTGAAAATTGTGGCAAAGTACTGAAAAGTTGTGGCAATGTACTGAAAAGTGTGGCAAAGTACTGAAAAGTCGTGGCAAAGTACTGAAAAGTGTGGCAAAGTACTGAAAAGTGTGGCAAAGTACTGAAAAGTTGTGGCAAAGTACTGAAAAGTCGTGGCAAAGTCGTGGCAAAATACTGAAAAGTGTGGCAATGTACTGAAAAGTTGTGGCAAAGTGCTGAAAAGTCGTGGCAAAGTTCTGAAAAGTGTGGCAAAGTACTGAAAAGTTGTGGCAAAGTACTGAAAAGTGTGGCAAAGTGCTGAAAAGTAGTGGCAAAGTACTGAAAAGTGTGGCAAAGTACTGGAAACTTGTGGCAAAGTGCTGAAAAGTAATGGCAAAGTGCTGAAAATTGTGGCAAAGTACTGTAAAGTTGTGGCAAAGTGCTGAAAATTAGTGTCAAAGTACTGAAAAGCAGTGGCAAAGTACTGAAAAGTGTGGCAAAGTACTGAACAGTTGTGGCAAAGTCTTGGCAAAGTACTGAAAAGTGTGGTAAAGTACTGAAAAGTTGTGGCAAATTCGTGGCAAATTACTGAAAAGTGTGGCAAAGTACTGAAAAGTTGTGGCAAAGTGCTGAAAAGTTGTGGCAAAGTACTGAAAAGTTTGGCAAAGTGCTGAAAAGTAGTGGCAAAGTGCTGAAAAGTGTGACAAAGTGCTGAAAAGTAGTGGCAAAGTACTGAAAAGTGTGGCAAAGTACTGAAAAGTTGTGGCAAAGTGCTGAAAAGTCGTGGCAAAGTTCTGAAAAGTGTGGCAAAGTACTGAAAAGTAGTGGCAAAGTACTGAAAAGTGTGGCAAAGTACTGAAAAGTCGTGGTAACGTACTGAAAAGTGTGGCAAAGTACTGAAAAGTTGTGGCAATGTACTGAACAGTGTGGCAAAGTACTGAAAAGTCGTGGCAAAGTACTGAAAAGTGTGGCAAAGTACTGAAAAGTGTGGCAAAGTACTGAAAAGTTGTGGCAAAGTACTGAAAAGTCGTGGCAAAGTCGTGGCAAAATACTGAAAAGTGTGGCAATGTACTGAAAAGTTGTGGCAAAGTGCTGAAAAGTCGTGGCAAAGTTCTGAAAAGTGTGGCAAAGTACTGAAAAGTAGTGGCAAAGTACTGAAAAGTGTGGCAAAGTACTGCAAAGTTGTGGCGAAGTGCTGAAAAGTAGTGGCAAAGTGCTGAAAAGAGTGGCAAAGTACTGCAAAGTCGTGGCAAAGTACTGAAAAGTGTGGCAAAGTGCTGAAAAGTAGTGGCAAAGTACTGAAAAGTGTGGCAAAGTACTGGAAACTTGTGGCAAAGTGCTGAAAAGTAATGGCAAAGTGCTGAAAATTGTGGCAAAGTACTGTAAAGTTGTGGCAAAGTGCTGAAAATTAGTGTCAAAGTACTGAAAAGCAGTGGCAAAGTACTGAAAAGTGTGGCAAAGTACTGAACAGTTGTGGCAAAGTCTTGGCAAAGTACTGAAAAGTGTGGTAAAGTACTGAAAAGTTGTGGCAAAGTCGTGGCAAATTACTGAAAAGTGTGGCAAAGTACTGAAAAGTTGTGGCAAAGTGCTGAAAAGTTGTGGCAAAGTACTGAAAAGTTTGGCAAAGTGCTGAAAAGTAGTGGCAAAGTGCTGAAAAGTGTGACAAAGTGCTGAAAAGTAGTGGCAAAGTACTGAAAAGTGTGGCAAAGTACTGAAAAGTTGTGGCAAAGTGCTGAAAAGTCGTGGCAAAGTTCTGAAAAGTGTGGCAAAGTACTGAAAAGTAGTGGCAAAGTACTGAAAAGTGTGGCAAAGTACTGAAAAGTCGTGGTAACGTACTGAAAATTGTGGCAAAGTACTGAAAAGTTGTGGCAATGTACTGAAAAGTGTGGCAAAGTACTGAAAAGTCGTGGCAAAGTACTGAAAAGTGTGGCAAAGTACTGAAAAGTGTGGCAAAGTACTGAAAAGTTGTGGCAAAGTACTGAAAAGTCGTGGCAAAGTCGTGGCAAAATACTGAAAAGTGTGGCAATGTACTGAAAAGTTGTGGCAAAGTGCTGAAAAGTCGTGGCAAAGTTCTGAAAAGTGTGGCAAAGTACTGAAAAGTAGTGGCAAAGTACTGAAAAGTGTGACAAAGTGCTGAAAAGTAGTGGCAAAGTACTGAAAAGTGTGGCAAAGTAATGAAAAGTTGTGGCAAAGTCGTGGCAAAGTACTGAAAAGAGTGGCAAAGTACTGAAAAGTTGTGGCAAAGTCGTGGCAAGTACTGAAAAGTGTGGCAAAGTACTGGAAAGTTGTTGAAAAGTACTGAAAAGTAGTGGCAAAGTGCTGAAAATTGTGGCAAAGTGCTGAAAATTAGTGTCAAAGTACTGAAAAGCAGTGGCAAAGTACTGAAAAGTTGTGGCAAAGTGCTGAAAAGTCGTGGCAAAGTACTGAAAAGCAGTGGCAAAGTACTGAAAAGTTGTGGCAAAGTGCTGAAAAGTGTGGCAAAGTACTGTAAAGTTGTGGCAAAGTGCTGAAAAGCAGTGGCAAAGTACTGAAAAGTGTGGCAAAGTACTGATCAGTTGTGGCAAAGTCTTGGCAAAGTACTGAAAAGTGTGGTAAAGTACTGAAAAGTTGTGGCAAAGTACTGAAAAGTGTGGCAAAGTACTGAAAAGTCGTGGCAACGTACTGAAAAGTGTGGCAAAGTACTGAAAAGTGTGGCAAAGTACTGGAAAGTTGTGGCGAAGTGCTGAAAAGTAGTGGCAAAGTGCTGAAAAGTGTGGCAAAGTACTGTAAAGTTGTGGCAAAGTGCTGAAAAGTAGTGGCAAAGTGCTGAAAAGTGTGGCAAAGTATTGTAAAGTTGTGGCAAAGTGCTGAAAATTAGTGTCAAAGTACTGAAAAGTGTGGCAAAGTACTGAAAAGTTGTGGCAAAGTACTGAAAAGTGTGGCAAAGTACTGAAAAGTCGTGGCAAAGTCGTGGCAAAATACTGAAAAGTGTGGCAAATTACTGAAAAGTTGTGGCAAAGTGATGAAAAGTCTTGGCAAAGTTCTGAAAAGTATGGCAAAGTACTGAAAAGTAGTGGCAAAGTACTGAAAAGTGTGGCAAAGTACTGAAAAGTCGTGGTAACGTACTGAAAAGTGTGGCAAAGTACTGAAAAGTTGTGGCAAAGTACTGAAAAGTGTGGCAAAGTACTGAAAAGTCGTGGCAAAGTACTGAAAAGTGTGGCAAAGTACTAAAAAGTGTGGCAAAGTACTGAAAAGTTGTGGCAAAGTACTGAAAAGTCGTGGCAAAGTCGTGGCAAAATACTGAAAAGTGTGGCAAAGTACTGAAAAGTTGTGGCAAAGTGCTGAAAAGTCGTGGCAAAGTTCTGAAAAGTGTGGCAAAGTACTGAAAAGTAGTGGCAAAGTACTGAAAAGTGTGGCAAAGTACTGCAAAGTTGTGGCGAAGTGCTGAAAAAGTAGTGGCAAAGTGCTGAAAAGTGTGGCAAAGTACTGTAAAGTTGTGGCAAAGTGCTGAAAAGTAGTGGCAAAGTGCTGAAAAGAGTGGCAAAGTACTGCAAAGTCGTGGCAAAGTACTGAAAAGTGTGGCAAAGTGCTGAAAAGTAGTGGCAAAGTACTGAAAAGTGTGGCAAAGTACTGGAAACTTGTGGCAAAGTGCTGAAAAGTAATGGCAAAGTGCTGAAAATTGTGGCAAAGTACTGTAAAGTTGTGGCAAAGTGCTGAAAATTAGTGTCAAAGTACTGAAAAGCAGTGGCAAAGTACTGAAAAGTGTGGCAAAGTACTGAACAGTTGTGGCAAAGTCTTGGCAAAGTACTGAAAAGTGTGGTAAAGTACTGAAAAGTTGTGGCAAAGTCGTGGCAAATTACTGAAAAGTGTGGCAAAGTACTGAAAAGTTGTGGCAAAGTGCTGAAAAGTTGTGGCAAAGTACTGAAAAGTTTGGCAAAGTGCTGAAAAGTAGTGGCAAAGTGCTGAAAAGTGTGACAAAGTGCTGAAAAGTAGTGGCAAAGTACTGAAAAGTGTGGCAAAGTACTGAAAAGTTGTCGCAAAGTGCTGAAAAGTCGTGGCAAAGTTCTGAAAAGTGTGGCAAAGTACTGAAAAGTAGTGGCAAAGTACTGAAAAGTGTGGCAAAGTACTGAAAAGTCGTGGTAACGTACTGAAAAGTGTGGCAAAGTACTGAAAAGTTGTGGCAATGTACTGAAAAGTGTGGCAAAGTACTGAAAAGTCGTGGCAAAGTACTGAAAAGTGTGGCAAAGTACTGAAAAGTCGTGGCAAAGTCGTGGCAAAATACTGAAAAGTGTGGCAATGTACTGAAAAGTTGTGGCAAAGTGCTGAAAAGTCGTGGCAAAGTTCTGAAAAGTGTGGCAAAGTACTGAAAAGTAGTGGCAAAGTACTGAAAAGTGTGGCAAAGTACTGCAAAGTTGTGGCGAAGTGCTGAAAAGTAGTGGCAAAGTGCTGAAAAGTGTGGCAAAGTACTGTAAAGTTGTGGCAAAGTGCTGAAAAGTAGTGGCAAAGTGCTGAAAAGAGTGGCAAAGTACTGCAAAGTCGTGGCAAAGTACTGAAAAGTGTGGCAAAGTGCTGAAAAGTAGTGGCAAAGTACTGAAAAGTGTGGCAAAGTACTGGAAACTTGTGGCAAAGTGCTGAAAAGTAATGGCAAAGTGCTGAAAATTGTGGCAAAGTACTGTAAAGTTGTGGCAAAGTGCTGAAAATTAGTGTCAAAGTACTGAAAAGCAGTGTCAAAGTACTGAAAAGTGTGGCAAAGTACTGAACAGTTGTGGCAAAGTCTTGGCAAAGTACTGAAAAGTGTGGTAAAGTACTGAAAAGTTGTGGCAAAGTCGTGGCAAATTACTGAAAAGTGTGGCAAAGTACTGAAAAGTTGTGGCAAAGTGCTGAAAAGTTGTGGCAAAGTACTGAAAAGTTTGGCAAAGTGCTGAAAAGTAGTGGCAAAGTGCTGAAAAGTGTGACAAAGTGCTGAAAAGTAGTGGCAAAGTACTGAAAAGTGTGGCAAAGTACTGAAAAGTTGTGGCAAAGTGCTGAAAAGTCGTAGCAAAGTTCTGAAAAGTGTGGCAAAGTACTGAAAAGTAGTGGCAAAGTACTGAAAAGTGTGGCAAAGTACTGAAAAGTCGTGGTAACGTACTGAAAAGTGTGGCAAAGTACTGAAAAGTTGTGGCAATATACTGAAAAGTGTGGCAAAGTTCTGAAAAGTGTGGCAAAGTACTGAAAAGTAGTGGCAAAGTACTGAAAAGTGTGGCAAAGTACTGCAAAGTTGTGGCGAAGTGCTGAAAAGTAGTGGCAAAGTGCTGAAAAGTGTGGCAAAGTACTGTAAAGTTGTGGCAAAGTGCTGAAAAGTAGTGGCAAAGTGCTGAAAAGAGTGGCAAAGTACTGCAAAGTCGTGGCAAAGTACTGAAAAGTGTGGCAAAGTGCTGAAAAGTAGTGGCAAAGTACTGAAAAGTGTGGCAAAGTACTGGAAACTTGTGGCAAAGTGCTGAAAAGTAATGGCAAAGTGCTGAAAATTGTGGCAAAGTACTGTAAAGTTGTGGCAAAGTGCTGAAAATTAGTGTCAAAGTACTGAAAAGCAGTGGCAAAGTACTGAAAAGTGTGGCAAAGTACTGAACAGTTGTGGCAAAGTCTTGGCAAAGTACTGAAAAGTGTGGTAAAGTACTGAAAAGTTGTGGCAAAGTCGTGGCAAATTACTGAAAAGTGTGGCAAAGTACTGAAAAGTTGTGGCAAAGTGCTGAAAAGTTGTGGCAAAGTACTGAAAAGTTTGGCAAAGTGCTGAAAAGTAGTGGCAAAGTGCTGAAAAGTGTGACAAAGTGCTGAAAAGTAGTGGCAAAGTACTGAAAAGTGTGGCAAAGTACTGAAAATTTGTGGCAAAGTGCTGAAAAGTCGTGGCAAAGTTCTGAAAAGTGTGGCAAAGTACTGAAAAGTAGTGGCAAAGTACTGAAAAGTGTGACAAAGTACTGAAAAGTCGTGGTAACGTACTGAAAATTGTGGCAAAGTACTGAAAAGTTGTGGCAATGTACTGAAAAGTGTGGCAAAGTACTGAAAAGTCGTGGCAAAGTATTGAAAAGTGTGGCAAAGTACTGAAAAGTGTGGCAAAGTACTGAAAAGTTGTGGCAAAGTACTGAAAAGTCGTGGCAAAGTCGTGGCAAAATACTGAAAAGTGTGGCAATGTACTGAAAAGTTGTGGCAAAGTGCTGAAAAGTCGTGGCAAAGTTCTGAAAAGTGTGGCAAAGTACTGAAAAGTAGTGGCAAAGTACTGAAAAGTGTGACAAAGTGCTGAAAAGTAGTGGCAAAGTACTGAAAAGTGTGGCAAAGTAATGAAAAGTTGTGGCAAAGTCGTGGCAAAGTACTGAAAAGAGTGGCAAAGTACTGAAAAGTTGTGGCAAAGTCGTGGCAAGTACTGAAAAGTGTGGCAAAGTTCTGGAAAGTTGTTGAAAAGTACTGAAAAGTAGTGGCAAAGTGCTGAAAATTGTGGCAAAGTGCTGAAAATTAGTGTCAAAGTACTGAAAAGCAGTGGCAAAGTACTGAAAAGTTGTGGCAAAGTGCTGAAAAGTCGTGGCAAAGTACTGAAAAGCAGTGGCAAAGTACTGAAAAGTTGTGGCAAAGTGCTGAAAAGTGTGGCAAAGTACTGTAAAGTTGTGGCAAAGTGCTGAAAAGCAGTGGCAAAGTACTGAAAAGTGTGGCAAAGTACTGATCAGTTGTGGCAAAGTCTTGGCAAAGTACTGAAAAGTGTGGTAAAGTACTGAAAAGTTGTGGCAAAGTACTGAAAAGTGTGGCAAAGTACTGAAAAGTCGTGGCAACGTACTGAAAAGTGTGGCAAAGTACTGAAAAGTGTGGCAAAGTACTGGAAAGTTGTGGCGAAGTGCTGAAAAGTAGTGGCAAAGTGCTGAAAAGTGTGGCAAAGTACTGTAAAGTTGTGGCAAAGTGCTGAAAAGTAGTGGCAAAGTGCTGAAAAGTGTGGCAAAGTATTGTAAAGTTGTGGCAAAGTGCTGAAAATTAGTGTCAAAGTACTGAAAAGTGTGGCAAAGTACTGAAAAGTCGTGGCAAAGTCGTGGTAAAGTACTGAAAAGTGTGGCAAAGTACTGAAAAGTTGTGGCAAAGTACTGAAAAGTGTGGCAAAGTACTGAAAAGTCGTGGCAAAGTCGTGGCAAAATACTGAAAAGTGTGGCAAATTACTGAAAAGTTGTGGCAAAGTGATGAAAAGTCTTGGCAAAGTTCTGAAAAGTATGGCAAAGTACTGAAAAGTAGTGGCAAAGTACTGAAAAGTGTGGCAAAGTACTGAAAAGTCGTGGTAACGTACTGAAAAGTGTGGCAAAGTACTGAAAAGTTGTGGCAAAGTACTGAAAAGTGTGGCAAAGTACTGAAAAGTCGTGGCAAAGTACTGAAAAGTGTGGCAAAGTACTAAAAAGTGTGGCAAAGTACTGAAAAGTTGTGGCAAAGTACTGAAAAGTCGTGGCAAAGTCGTGGCAAAATACTGAAAAGTGTGGCAAAGTACTGAAAAGTTGTGGCAAAGTGCTGAAAAGTCGTGGCAAAGTTCTGAAAAGTGTGGCAAAGTACTGAAAAGTAGTGGCAAAGTACTGAAAAGTGTGGCAAAGTACTGCAAAGTTGTGGCGAAGTGCTGAAAAGTAGTGGCAAAGTGCTGAAAAGTGTGGCAAAGTACTGTAAAGTTGTGGCAAAGTGCTGAAAAGTAGTGGCAAAGTGCTGAAAAGAGTGGCAAAGTACTGCAAAGTCGTGGCAAAGTACTGAAAAGTGTGGCAAAGTGCTGAAAAGTAGTGGCAAAGTACTGAAAAGTGTGGCAAAGTACTGGAAACTTGTGGCAAAGTGCTGAAAAGTAATGGCAAAGTGCTGAAAATTGTGGCAAAGTACTGTAAAGTTGTGGCAAAGTGCTGAAAATTAGTGTCAAAGTACTGAAAAGCAGTGGCAAAGTACTGAAAAGTGTGGCAAAGTACTGAACAGTTGTGGCAAAGTCTTGGCAAAGTACTGAAAAGTGTGGTAAAGTACTGAAAAGTTGTGGCAAAGTCGTGGCAAATTACTGAAAAGTGTGGCAAAGTACTGAAAAGTTGTGGCAAAGTGCTGAAAAGTTGTGGCAAAGTACTGAAAAGTTTGGCAAAGTGCTGAAAAGTAGTGGCAAAGTGCTGAAAAGTGTGACAAAGTGCTGAAAAGTAGTGGCAAAGTACTGAAAAGTGTGGCAAAGTACTGAAAAGTTGTGGCAAAGTGCTGAAAAGTCGTGGCAAAGTTCTGAAAAGTGTGGCAAAGTACTGAAAAGTAGTGGCAAAGTACTGAAAAGTGTGGCAAAGTACTGAAAAGTCGTGGTAACGTACTGAAAAGTGTGGCAAAGTACTGAAAAGTTGTGGCAATGTACTGAAAAGTGTGGCAAAGTACTGAAAAGTCGTGGCAAAGTACTGAAAAGTGTGGCAAAGTACTGAAAAGTCGTGGCAAAGTCGTGGCAAAATACTGAAAAGTGTGGCAATGTACTGAAAAGTTGTGGCAAAGTGCTGAAAAGTCGTGGCAAAGTTCTGAAAAGTGTGGCAAAGTACTGAAAAGTAGTGGCAAAGTACTGAAAAGTGTGGCAAAGTACAGCAAAGTTGTGGCGAAGTGCTGAAAAGTAGTGGCAAAGTGCTGAAAAGTGTGGCAAAGTAC
>NW_028188640.1:132186-195432 GCF_978046115.1 Saccoglossus kowalevskii
CACAACTTTTCAGTACTTTGCCACACTTTTCAGTACTTTGCCACGACTTTGCCACGACTTTTCAGTACTTTGCCACACTTTTCAGTACTTTGCAACAGATCTTCAGTACTTTGCCACTACTTTTCTGCACTTTGCCACAATTTTTCAGTACTTTGCCACAATTTTCAGCACTTTGCCACTACTTTTCAGCACTTTGCCAAACTTTCCAGTACTTTGCCACACTTTTCAGTACTTTGCCATTACTTTTCAGCACTTTGCCACAACTTTACAGTACTTTGCCACACTTTTCAGCACTTTGCCACTACTTTTCAGTACTTCGCACAACTTTCCAGTACTTTGCCACACTTTTCAGTACTTTGCCACACTTTTCAGTACTTTGCCACGACTTTTCAGTACTTTGCCACAGTTTTCAGTACTTTGCCACAACTTTTCAGTACTTTGCCACACTTTTCAGTACGTTACCACGACTTTTCAGTACTTTGCCACACTTTTCAGCACTTTGCCACTACTTTTCAGTACTTCGCCACAACTTTCCAGTACTTTGCCACACTTTTCAGTACTTTGCCACACTTGTCAGTACTTTGCCACGACTTTTCAGTACTTTGCCACACTTTTCAGTACTTTGCCACAACTTTTCAGTACTTTGCCACACTTTTCAGTACGTTACCACGACTTTTCAGTACTTTGCCACACTTTTCAGCACTTTGCCACTACTTTTCAGTACTTTGCCACAACTTTTAAGTACATTGCCACACTTTTCAGTACTTTGCCACGACTTTTCTGCACTTTGCCACAACTTTTCAGTACTTTGCCACAATTTTCAGCACTTTGCCACTACTTTTCAGCACTTTGCCAAACTTTCCAGTACTTTGCCACACTTTTCAGTATTTTGCCACTACTTTTCAGCACTTTGCCACAACTTTACAGTACTTTGCCACACTTTTCAGCACTTTGCCACTACTTTTCAGCACTTCGCCACAACTTTCCAGTACTTTGCCACACTTTTCAGTACTTTGCCACACTTTTCAGTACTTTGCCACGACTTTTCAGTACTTTGCCACACTTTTCAGTACTTTGCCACAACTTTTCAGTACTTTGCCACACTTTTCAGTACGTTACCACGACTTTTCAGTACTTTGCCACACTTTTCAGCACTTTGCCACTACTTTTCAGTACTTTGCCACAACTTTTAAGTACTTTGCCACACTTTTCAGTACTTTGCCACGACTTTTCAGCACTTCGCCACAACTTTTCAGTACTTTGCCACACTTTTCAGTACTTGCCACGACTTTGCCACGACTTTTCAGTACTTTGCCACACTTTTCAGTACCTTGACACTAATTTTCAGCACTTTGCCACAACTTTACAATACTTTGCCACACTTTTCAGCACTTTGCCACAACTTTACAGTACTTTGCCACACTTTTCAGCACTTTGCCACTACTTTTCAGCACTTCGCCACAACTTTCCAGTACTTTGCCACACTTTTCAGTACTTTGCCACGACTTTTCAGTACTTTGCCACACTTTTCAGTACTTTGCCACAACTTTTCAGTACTTTGCCACACTTTTCAGTACGTTACCACGACTTTTCAGTACTTTGCCACACTGTTCAGCACTTTGCCACTACTTTTCAGTACTTTGCCACAACTTTTAAGTACTTTGCCACACTTTTCAGTACTTTGCCACGACTTTTCAGCACTTCGCCACAACTTTTCTGTACTTTGCCACACTTTTCAGTACTTTGCCACGACTTTGCCACGACTTTTCAGTACTTTGCCACACTTTTCAGTACTTTGCAACAGATCTTCAGTACTTTGCCACTACTTTTCTGCACTTTGCCACAACTTTTCAGTACTTTGCCACAATTTTCAGCACTTTGCCACTACTTTTCAGCACTTTGCCAAACTTTCCAGTACTTTGCCACACTTTTCAGTACTTTGCCACTACTTTTCAGCACTTTGCCACAACTTTACAGTACTTTGCCACACTTTTCAGCACTTTGCCACTACTATTCAGCACTTCGCCACAACTTTCCAGTACTTTGCCACACTTTTCAGTACTTTGCCACACTTTTCAGTACTTTGCCACGACTTTTCAGTACTTTGCCACACTTTTCAGTACTTTGCCACAACTTTTCAGTACTTTGCCACACTTTTCAGTACGTTACCACGACTTTTCAGTACTTTGCCACACTTTTCAGCACTTTGCCACTACTTTTCAGTACTTTGCCACAACTTTTAAGTACTTTGCCACACTTTTCAGTACTTTGCCACGACTTTTCAGCACTTCGCCACAACTTTTCAGTACTTTGCCACACTTTTCAGTATTTGCAACTGATCTTCAGTACTTTGCCACTACTTTTCTGCACTTTGCCACAACTTTTCAGTACTTTGCCACAATTTTCAGCACTTTGCCACTACTTTTCAGCACTTTGCCAAACTTTCCAGTACTTTGCCACACTTTTCAGTACTTTGCCACAACTTTTCAGTACTTTGCCACACTTTTCAGTACGTTACCCACGACTTTTCAGTACTTTGCCACACTTTTCAGCACTTTGCCACTACTTTTCAGTACTTTGCCACAACTTTTAAGTACATTGCCACACTTTTCAGTACTTTGCCACGACTTTTCTGCACTTTGCCACAACTTTTCAGTACTTTGCCACAATTTTCAGCACTTTGCCACTACTTTTCAGCACTTTGCCAAACTTTCCAGTACTTTGCCACACTTTTCAGTATTTTGCCACTACTTTTCAGCACTTTGCCACAACTTTACAGTACTTTGCCACACTTTTCAGCACTTTGCCACTACTTTTCAGCACTTCGCCACAACTTTCCAGTACTTTGCCACACTTTTCAGTACTTTGCCACACTTTTCAGTACTTTGCCACGACTTTTCAGTACTTTGCCACACTTTTCAGTACTTTGCCACAACTTTTCAGTACTTTGCCACACTTTTCAGTACGTTACCACGACTTTTCAGTACTTTGCCACACTTTTCAGCACTTTGCCACTACTTTTCAGTACTTTGCCACAACTTTTAAGTACTTTGCCACACTTTTCAGTACTTTGCCACGACTTTTCAGCACTTCGCCACAACTTTTCAGTACTTTGCCACACTTTTCAGTACTTGCCACGACTTTGCCACGACTTTTCAGTACTTTGCCACACTTTTCAGTACCTTGACACTAATTTTCAGCACTTTGCCACAACTTTACAATACTTTGCCACACTTTTCAGCACTTTGCCACAACTTTACAGTACTTTGCCACACTTTTCAGCACTTTGCCACTACTTTTCAGCACTTCGCCACAACTTTCCAGTACTTTGCCACACTTTTCAGTACTTTGCCACGACTTTTCAGTACTTTGCCACACTTTTCAGTACTTTGCCACAACTTTTCAGTACTTTGCCACACTTTTCAGTACGTTACCACGACTTTTCAGTACTTTGCCACACTGTTCAGCACTTTGCCACTACTTTTCAGTACTTTGCCACAACTTTTAAGTACTTTGCCACACTTTTCAGTACTTTGCCACGACTTTTCAGCACTTCGCCACAACTTTTCTGTACTTTGCCACACTTTTCAGTACTTTGCCACGACTTTGCCACGACTTTTCAGTACTTTGCCACACTTTTCAGTACTTTGCAACAGATCTTCAGTACTTTGCCACTACTTTTCTGCACTTTGCCACAACTTTTCAGTACTTTGCCACAATTTTCAGCACTTTGCCACTACTTTTCAGCACTTTGCCAAACTTTCCAGTACTTTGCCACACTTTTCAGTACTTTGCCACTACTTTTCAGCACTTTGCCACAACTTTACAGTACTTTGCCACACTTTTCAGCACTTTGCCACTACTATTCAGCACTTCGCCACAACTTTCCAGTACTTTGCCACACTTTTCAGTACTTTGCCACACTTTTCAGTACTTTGCCACGACTTTTCAGTACTTTGCCACACTTTTCAGTACTTTGCCACAACTTTTCAGTACTTTGCCACACTTTTCAGTACGTTACCACGACTTTTCAGTACTTTGCCACACTTTTCAGCACTTTGCCACTACTTTTCAGTACTTTGCCACAACTTTTAAGTACTTTGCCACACTTTTCAGTACTTTGCCACGACTTTTCAGCACTTCGCCACAACTTTTCAGTACTTTGCCACACTTTTCAGTATTTGCAACTGATCTTCAGTACTTTGCCACTACTTTTCTGCACTTTGCCACAACTTTTCAGTACTTTGCCACAATTTTCAGCACTTTGCCACTACTTTTCAGCACTTTGCCAAACTTTCCAGTACTTTGCCACACTTTTCAGTACTTTGCCACTACTTTTCAGCACTTTGCCACACTTTTCAGTACTTTGCCACGACTTTTCAGCACTTTGCCACAACTTTTCAGTACTTTGCCACACTTTTCAGTACTTTGCCACGACTTTGCCACAACTTTTCAGTACTTTGCCACACTTTTCAGCACTTTGTCACAACGTTTCAGCACTTTGCCACAACTTTCCAGTACTTTGCCACACTTTTCAGTACTTTGCCAGTACTTTGCCACAACTTTTCTGTACTTTGCCACACTTTTCGGCACTTTGCCACTGCTTTTCAATAGTTTGCCACTACTTTTCAGCACTTTGCCACAACTTTTCAGTACTTTGCCACACTTTTCAGTACTTTGCCACGACTGTTCAGCACTTTGCCACTACTTTTCAGCACTTTGCCACACTTTTCAGCACTTTGCCACAACTTTTCAGTACTTTGCCACTCTTTTCAGTACTTTGCCACGACTTTGCCACACTTTTCAGTACTTTGCCACTAATTTTCAGCATTTGCAACAACTTTACATTACTTTGCCACACTTTTTAGCACTTTGCCACTACTTTTTAGCACTTTGCCACAACTTTACAGTACTTTGCCACACTTTTCAGCACTTTGCCACTACTTTTCAGCACTTTGCCACAACTTTCCAGTACTTTGCCACACTTTTCAGTACTTTGCCACTACTTTTCAGTACTTTGCCACACTTTTCAGTACTTTGCCACTGCTTTTCAGTACTTTGCCACTACTTTTCAGCACTTTGCCACAACTTTTCAGTACTTTGCCACTGCTTTTCAGTACTTTGCCACAATTTTCAGCACTTTGCCACTACTTTTCAGTACTTTGCCACAACTTTCCAGTACTTTGCCACACTTTTCAGTACTTTGCCACGACTTTGCCACAACTTTTCAGTACTTTGCCACTCTTTTCAGTACTTTGCCACGACTTTGCCACAACTTTTCATTACTTTGCCACATTTTTCAGTACTTTGCCACTACTTTTCAGCACTTTGTCACACTTTTCAGCACTTTGCCACTACTTTTCAGCACTTTGCCACACTTTTCAGTACTTTGCCACAACTTTTCAGCACTTTGCCACAACTTTTCAATACTTTGCCACACTTTTCAGTACTTTGCCACGACTTTGCCACAACTTTTCAGTACTTTGCCACTCTTTTCAGTACTTTGCCACGACTTTGCCACAACTTTTCATTACTTTGCCACACTTTTCAGTACTTTGCCACTACTTTTCAGCACTTTGTCACACTTTTCAGCACTTTGCCACTACTTTTCAGCACTTTGCCACACTTTTCAGTAGTTTGCCACTACTTTTCAGCACTTTGCCACAACTTTTCAGTACTTTGCCACTGCTTTTCAGTACTTTGCCACTAATTTTCAGCACTTTGCCACAACTTTACAGTACTTTGCCACAATTTTCAGCACTTTGCACCTGCTTTTCAGTACTTTGCCACTGCTTTTCAGTACTTTGCCACTACTTTTCAGTACTTTGCCACACTTTTCAGTACTTTGCCACAACTTTTCAGTACTTTGCCACACTTTTCAGTACTTTGCCACTGCTTTTCAGTACTTTGCCACTGCTTTTCAGTACTTTGACACTAATTTTCAGCACTTTGCCACAACTTTACAGTACTTTGCCACAATTTTCAGCACTTTGCCACTACTTTTCAGTACTTTGCCACAACTTTCCAGTACTTTGCCACACTTTTCAGTACTTTGCCACGACTTTGCCGCAACTTTTCAGTACTTTGCCACTCTTTTCATTACTTTGCCACGACTTTGCCACAACTTTTCATTACTTTGCCACACTTTTCAGCACTTTGCCACTACTTTTCTGCACTTTGCCACAACTTTTCAGTACTTTGCCACAATTTTCAGCACTTTGCCACTACTTTTCAGCACTTTGCCAAACTTTCCAGCACTTTGCCACAACTTTTCAGTACTTTGCCACACTTTTCAGTACTTTGCCACGACTTTGCCACAACTTTTCAGTACTTTGCCACACTTTTCAGCACTTTGTCACAACGTTTCAGCACTTTGCCACAACTTTCCAGTACTTTGCCACACTTTTCAGTACTTTGCCACGACTTTGCCACAATTTTTCTGTACTTTGCCACACTTTTCGGCACTTTGTCACTGCTTTTCAGTAGTTTGCCACTACTTTTCAGCACTTTGCCACAACTTTTCAGTACTTTGCCACACTTTTCAGTACTTTGCCACGACTTTTCAGCACTTTGCCACTACTTTTCAGCACTTTGCCACACTTTTCAGCACTTTGCCACAACTTTTCAGTACTTTGCCACTCTTTTCAGTACTTTGCCACGACTTTGCCACACTTTTCAGTACTTTGCCACTGCTTTTCAGTACTTTGCCACTAATTTTCAGCATTTGCCACAACTTTTCAGTACTTTGCCACACTTTTCAGTACTTTGCCACAACTTTTCAGTACTTTGCAACACTTTTCAGTACTTTGCCACAACTTTTCAGTACTTTGCCACACTTTTCAGTACTTTGCCACTGCTTTTCAGTACTTTGCCACAACTTTTCAGCACTTTGCCACAACTTTTCAGTACTTTGCCACTCTTTTCAGTACTTTGCCACGACTTTGCCACACTTTTCAGTACTTTGCCACTGCTTTTCAGTACTTTGCCACCAATTTTCAGCATTTGCCACAACTTTACATTACTTTGCCACACTTTTCAGCACTTTGCCACTAATTTTCAGCACTTTGCCACAACTTTTCAGTACTTTGCCACTGCTTTTCAGTACTTTGACACTAATTTTCAGCACTTTACCACAACTTTACAGTACTTTGCCACAATTTTCAGCACTTTGCCACTGCTTTTCAGTACTTTGCCACAACTTTCCAGTACTTTGCCACACTTTTCAGTACTTTGCCACGACTTTCCCACAACTTTTCATTACTTTGCCACACTTTTCAGTACTTTGCCACTACTTTTCTGCACTTTGCCACAACTTTTCAGTACTTTGCCACAATTTTCAGCACTTTGCCACTACTTTTCAGCACTTTGCCAAACTTTCCAGTACTTTGCCACACTTTTCAGTACTTTGCCACTACTTTTCAGCACTTTGCCACACTTTTCCGTACTTTGCCACGACTTTTCAGCACTTTGCCACGACTTTTCAGTACTTTGCCACACTTTTCAGTACTTTGCCACGACTTTGCCACAACTTTTCAGTACTTTGCCACACTTTTCAGCACTTTGTCACAACGTTTCAGCACTTTGCCACAACTTTCCAGTACTTTGCCACACTTTTCAGTACTTTGCCACGACTTTGCCACGACTTTTCAGTACTTTGCCACACTTATCAGTACTTTGACACTACTTTTCAGCACTTTGTCACAACTTTACAGTACTTTCCCACACTTTTCAGCACTTTGCAACTACTTTTCAGCACTTTGCCACAACTTTCCAGCACTTTGCAACACTTTTCAGTACTTTGCCACACTTTTCAGCACTTTGCCACAACTTTACAGTACTTTGCCACAATTTTCAGCACTTTGCCACTGCTTTTCAGTACTTTGCCACTACTTTTCAGTACTTTGCCACACTTTTCAGTACTTTGCCACAACTTTTCAGTACTTTGCCACACTTTTCAGTACTTTGCCACACTTTTCAGTACTTTGCCACGACTTTTCAGCACTTTGCCACAACTTTTCAGTACTTTGCCACAGTTTTCAGTACTTTGCCACGACTTTGCCACGACATTTCAGTACTTTGCCACACTTTTCAGTACTTTGCCACTACTTTTCAGTACTTTGCCACACTTTTCAGTACTTTGCCACTGCTTTTCAGTACTTTGCCACTACTTTTCAGCACTTTGCCACAACTTTTCAGTACTTTGCCACTGCTTTTCAGTACTTTGACACTAATTTTCAGCACTTTGCCACAACTTTCCAGTACTTTGCCATACTTTTCAGTACTTTGCCACGACTTTGCTACAACTTTTCAGTACTTTGCCACTCTTTTCATTACTTTGCCACGACTTTGCCACAACTTTTCATTACTTTGCCACACTTTTCAGTACTTTGCCACTACTTTTCTGCACTTTGCCACAACTTTTCAGTACTTTGCCACACTTTTCAGTACTTTGCCACTGCTTTTCAGTACTTTGCCACCAATTTTCAGCATTTGCCACAACTTTACATTACTTTGCCACACTTTTCAGCACTTTGCCACTAATTTTCAGCACTTTGCCACAACTTTTCAGTACTTTGCCACTGCTTTTCAGTACTTTGACACTAATTTTCAGCACTTTACCACAACTTTACAGTACTTTGCCACAATTTTCAGCACTTTGCCACTGCTTTTCAGTACTTTGCCACAACTTTCCAGTACTTTGCCACACTTTTCAGTACTTTGCCACGACTTTCCCACAACTTTTCATTACTTTGCCACACTTTTCAGTACTTTGCCACTACTTTTCTGCACTTTGCCACAACTTTTCAGTACTTTGCCACAATTTTCAGCAC
Source organism: Saccoglossus kowalevskii (assembly GCF_978046115.1). NCBI lineage: Eukaryota > Metazoa > Hemichordata > Enteropneusta > Harrimaniidae > Saccoglossus > Saccoglossus kowalevskii. The sequence continues at coordinate 141,018 of NW_028188640.1, forward strand.
TTTGCCACTACTTTTCAGCACTTTGCCAAACTTTCCAGTACTTTGCCACACTTTTCAGTACTTTGCCACTACTTTTCAGCACTTTGCCACACTTTTCCGTACTTTGCCACGACTTTTCAGCACTTTGCCACAACTTTTCAGTACTTTGCCACACTTTTCAGTACTTTGCCACGACTTTGCCACAACTTTTCAGTACTTTGCCACACTTTTCAGTACTTTGCCACTACTTTTCTGCACTTTGCCACAACTTTTCAGTACTTTGCCACAATTTTCAGCACTTTGCCACAACTTTCCAGTACTTTGCCACACTTTTCAGTACTTTGCCACGACTTTGCCACGACTTTTCAGTACTTTGCCACACTTATCAGTACTTTGCCACTACTTTTCAGCACTTTGCCACAACTTTTCAGTACTTTGCCACTGCTTTTCAGTACTTTGCCACTAATTTTCAGCACTTTGCCACAACTTTACAGTACTTTGCCACAATTTTCAGCACTTTGCACCTGCTTTTCAGTACTTTGCCACTGCTTTTCAGTACTTTGCCACTACTTTTCAGTACTTTGCCACACTTTTCAGTACTTTGCCACAACTTTTCAGTACTTTGCCACACTTTTCAGTACTTTGCCACTGCTTTTCAGTACTTTGCCACTGCTTTTCAGTACTTTGACACTAATTTTCAGCACTTTGCCACAACTTTACAGTACTTTGCCACAATTTTCAGCACTTTGCCACTACTTTTCAGTACTTTGCCACAACTTTCCAGTACTTTGCCACACTTTTCAGTACTTTGCCACGACTTTGCCGCAACTTTTCAGTACTTTGCCACTCTTTTCATTACTTTGCCACGACTTTGCCACAACTTTTCATTACTTTGCCACACTTTTCAGCACTTTGCCACTACTTTTCTGCACTTTGCCACAACTTTTCAGTACTTTGCCACAATTTTCAGCACTTTGCCACTACTTTTCAGCACTTTGCCAAACTTTCCAGCACTTTGCCACAACTTTTCAGTACTTTGCCACACTTTTCAGTACTTTGTCACAACGTTTCAGCACTTTGCCACAACTTTCCAGTACTTTGCCACACTTTTCAGTACTTTGCCACGACTTTGCCACAACTTTTCAGTACTTTGCCACACTTTTCAGCACTTTGTCACAACGTTTCAGCACTTTGCCACAACTTTCCAGTACTTTGCCACACTTTTCAGTACTTTGCCACGACTTTGCCACAATTTTTCTGTACTTTGCCACACTTTTCGGCACTTTGTCACTGCTTTTCAGTAGTTTGCCACTACTTTTCAGCACTTTGCCACAACTTTTCAGTACTTTGCCACACTTTTCAGTACTTTGCCACGACTTTTCAGCACTTTGCCACTACTTTTCAGCACTTTGCCACACTTTTCAGCACTTTGCCACAACTTTTCAGTACTTTGCCACTCTTTTCAGTACTTTGCCACGACTTTGCCACACTTTTCAGTACTTTGCCACTGCTTTTCAGTACTTTGCCACTAATTTTCAGCATTTGCCACAACTTTTCAGTACTTTGCCACACTTTTCAGTACTTTGCCACAACTTTTCAGTACTTTGCAACACTTTTCAGTACTTTGCCACAACTTTTCAGTACTTTGCCACACTTTTCAGTACTTTGCCACTGCTTTTCAGTACTTTGCCACAACTTTTCAGCACTTTGCCACAACTTTTCAGTACTTTGCCACTCTTTTCAGTACTTTGCCACGACTTTGCCACACTTTTCAGTACTTTGCCACTGCTTTTCAGTACTTTGCCACCAATTTTCAGCATTTGCCACAACTTTACATTACTTTGCCACACTTTTCAGCACTTTGCCACTAATTTTCAGCACTTTGCCACAACTTTTCAGTACTTTGCCACTGCTTTTCAGTACTTTGACACTAATTTTCAGCACTTTACCACAACTTTACAGTACTTTGCCACAATTTTCAGCACTTTGCCACTGCTTTTCAGTACTTTGCCACAACTTTCCAGTACTTTGCCACACTTTTCAGTACTTTGCCACGACTTTCCCACAACTTTTCATTACTTTGCCACACTTTTCAGTACTTTGCCACTACTTTTCTGCACTTTGCCACAACTTTTCAGTACTTTGCCACAATTTTCAGCACTTTGCCACTACTTTTCAGCACTTTGCCAAACTTTCCAGTACTTTGCCACACTTTTCAGTACTTTGCCACTACTTTTCAGCACTTTGCCACACTTTTCCGTACTTTGCCACGACTTTTCAGCACTTTGCCACGACTTTTCAGTACTTTGCCACACTTTTCAGTACTTTGCCACGACTTTGCCACAACTTTTCAGTACTTTGCCACACTTTTCAGCACTTTGTCACAACGTTTCAGCACTTTGCCACAACTTTCCAGTACTTTGCCACACTTTTCAGTACTTTGCCACGACTTTGCCACGACTTTTCAGTACTTTGCCACACTTATCAGTACTTTGACACTACTTTTCAGCACTTTGTCACAACTTTACAGTACTTTCCCACACTTTTCAGCACTTTGCAACTACTTTTCAGCACTTTGCCACAACTTTCCAGCACTTTGCAACACTTTTCAGTACTTTGCCACACTTTTCAGCACTTTGCCACAACTTTACAGTACTTTGCCACAATTTTCAGCACTTTGCCACTGCTTTTCAGTACTTTGCCACTACTTTTCAGTACTTTGCCACACTTTTCAGTACTTTGCCACAACTTTTCAGTACTTTGCCACACTTTTCAGTACTTTGCCACACTTTTCAGTACTTTGCCACGACTTTTCAGCACTTTGCCACAACTTTTCAGTACTTTGCCACAGTTTTCAGTACTTTGCCACGACTTTGCCACGACATTTCAGTACTTTGCCACACTTTTCAGTACTTTGCCACTACTTTTCAGTACTTTGCCACACTTTTCAGTACTTTGCCACTGCTTTTCAGTACTTTGCCACTACTTTTCAGCACTTTGCCACAACTTTTCAGTACTTTGCCACTGCTTTTCAGTACTTTGACACTAATTTTCAGCACTTTGCCACAACTTTCCAGTACTTTGCCATACTTTTCAGTACTTTGCCACGACTTTGCTACAACTTTTCAGTACTTTGCCACTCTTTTCATTACTTTGCCACGACTTTGCCACAACTTTTCATTACTTTGCCACACTTTTCAGTACTTTGCCACTACTTTTCTGCACTTTGCCACAACTTTTCAGTACTTTGCCACACTTTTCAGTACTTTGCCACTGCTTTTCAGTACTTTGCCACCAATTTTCAGCATTTGCCACAACTTTACATTACTTTGCCACACTTTTCAGCACTTTGCCACTAATTTTCAGCACTTTGCCACAACTTTTCAGTACTTTGCCACTGCTTTTCAGTACTTTGACACTAATTTTCAGCACTTTACCACAACTTTACAGTACTTTGCCACAATTTTCAGCACTTTGCCACTGCTTTTCAGTACTTTGCCACAACTTTCCAGTACTTTGCCACACTTTTCAGTACTTTGCCACGACTTTCCCACAACTTTTCATTACTTTGCCACACTTTTCAGTACTTTGCCACTACTTTTCTGCACTTTGCCACAACTTTTCAGTACTTTGCCACAATTTTCAGCACTTTGCCACTACTTTTCAGCACTTTGCCAAACTTTCCAGTACTTTGCCACACTTTTCAGTACTTTGCCACTACTTTTCAGCACTTTGCCACACTTTTCCGTACTTTGCCACGACTTTTCAGCACTTTGCCACAACTTTTCAGTACTTTGCCACACTTTTCAGTACTTTGCCACACTTTTCAGCACTTTGCCACAACTTTACAGTACTTTGCCACTGCTTTTCAGTACTTTGCCACTACTTTTCAGTACTTTGCCACACTTTTCAGTACTTTGCCACAACTTTTCAGTACTTTGCCACACTTTTCAGTACTTTGCCACACTTTTCAGTACTTTGCCACGACTTTTCAGCACTTTGCCACAACTTTTCAGTACTTTGCCACAGTTTTCAGTACTTTGCCACGACTTTGCCACGACTTTTCAGCACTTTGCCACAACTTTTCAGTACTTTGCCACACTTTTCAGTACTTTGCCACACTTTTCAGCACTTTGCCACAACTTTACAGTACTTTGCCACTGCTTTTCAGTACTTTGCCACTACTTTTCAGTACTTTGCCACACTTTTCAGTACTTTGCCACAACTTTTCAGTACTTTGCCACACTTTTCAGTACTTTGCCACACTTTTCAGTACTTTGCCACGACTTTTCAGCACTTTGCCACAACTTTTCAGTACTTTGCCACAGTTTTCAGTACTTTGCCACGACTTTGCCACGACATTTCAGTACTTTGCCACACTTTTCAGTACTTTGCCACTACTTTTCAGTACTTTGCCACACTTTTCAGTACTTTGCCACTGCTTTTCAGTACTTTGCCACTACTTTTCAGCACTTTGCCACAACTTTTCAGTACTTTGCCACTGCTTTTCAGTACTTTGACACTAATTTTCAGCACTTTGCCACAACTTTCCAGTACTTTGCCATACTTTTCAGTACTTTGCCACGACTTTGCTACAACTTTTCAGTACTTTGCCACTCTTTTCATTACTTTGCCACGACTTTGCCACAACTTTTCATTACTTTGCCACACTTTTCAGTACTTTGCCACTACTTTTCTGCACTTTGCCACAACTTTTCAGTACTTTGCCACACTTTTCAGTACTTTGCCACTGCTTTTCAGTACTTTGCCACCAATTTTCAGCATTTGCCACAACTTTACATTACTTTGCCACACTTTTCAGCACTTTGCCACTAATTTTCAGCACTTTGCCACAACTTTTCAGTACTTTGCCACTGCTTTTCAGTACTTTGACACTAATTTTCAGCACTTTACCACAACTTTACAGTACTTTGCCACAATTTTCAGCACTTTGCCACTGCTTTTCAGTACTTTGCCACAACTTTCCAGTACTTTGCCACACTTTTCAGTACTTTGCCACGACTTTCCCACAACTTTTCATTACTTTGCCACACTTTTCAGTACTTTGCCACTACTTTTCTGCACTTTCACAACTTTTCAGTACTTTGCCACAATTTTCAGCACTTTGCCACTACTTTTCAGCACTTTGCCAACTTTCCAGTACTTTGCCACACTTTTCAGTACTTTGCCACTACTTTTCAGCACTTTGCCACACTTTTCCGTACTTTGCCACGACTTTTCAGCACTTTGCCACAACTTTTCAGTACTTTGCCACACTTTTCAGTACTTTGCCACGACTTTGCCACAACTTTTCAGTACTTTGCCACACTTTTCAGTACTTTGCCACTACTTTTCTGCACTTTGCCACAACTTTTCAGTACTTTGCCACAATTTTCAGCACTTTGCCACAACTTTCCAGTACTTTGCCACACTTTTCAGTACTTTGCCACGACTTTGCCACGACTTTTCAGTACTTTGCCACACTTATCAGTACTTTGACACTACTTTTCAGCACTTTGTCACAACTTTACAGTACTTTCCCACACTTTTCAGCACTTTGCAACTACTTTTCAGCACTTTGCCACAACTTTCCAGCACTTTGCAACACTTTTCAGTACTTTGCCACACTTTTCTGCACTTTGCCACAACTTTACAGTACTTTGCCACAATTTTCAGCACTTTGCCACTGCTTTTCAGTACTTTGCCACTACTTTTCAGTACTTGCCACACTTTTCAGTACTTTGCCACAACTTTTCAGTACTTTGCCACACTTATCATTACTTTGCCACACTTTTCAGTACTTTGCCACGACTTTTCAGCACTTTGCCACAACTTTTCAGTACTTTGCCACAGTTTTCAGTACTTTGCCACGACTTTGCCACGACATTTCAGTACTTTGCCACACTTTTCAGTACTTTGCCACTACTTTTCAGTACTTTGCCACACTTTTCAGTACTTTGCCACTGCTTTTCAGTACTTTGCCACTACTTTTCAGCACTTTGCCATAACTTTTCAGTACTTTGCCACTGCTTTTCAGTACTTTGACACTAATTTTCAGCACTTTGCCACAACTTTCCAGTACTTTGCCATACTTTTCAGTACTTTGCCACGACTTTGCTACAACTTTTCAGTACTTTGCCACTCTTTTCATTACTTTGCCACGACTTTGCCACAACTTTTCATTACTTTGCCACACTTTTCAGTACTTTGCCACTACTTTTCTGCACTTTGCCACAACTTTTCAGTACTTTGCCACAATTTTCAGCACTTTGCCACTACTTTTCAGCACTTTGCCAAACTTTCCAGTACTTTGCCACACTTTTCAGTACTTTGCCACTACTTTTCATCACTTTGCCACACTTTTCAGTACTATGCCACGACTTTTCAGCACTTTGCCACAACTTTTCAGTACTTTGCCACACTTTTCAGTACTTTGCCACGACTTTGCCACAACTTTTCAGTACTTTGCCACACTTTTCAGCACTTTGTCACAACGTTTCAGCACTTTGCTACAACTTAACAGTACTTTGCCACATTTTTCAGTACTTTGCCACGACTTTGCCACAACTTTTCTGTACTTTGCCACACTTTTCGGCACTTTGTCACTGCTTTTCAGTAGTTTGCCACTACTTTTCAGCACTTTGCCACAACTTTTCAGTACTTTGCCACACTTTTCAGTACTTTGCCACGACTTTTCAGCACTTTGCCACTACTTCTCAGCACTTTGCCACACTTTTCAGCACTTTGCCACAACTTTTCAGTACTTTGCCACTCTTTTCAGTACTTTGCCACGACTTTGCCACACTTTTCAGTACTTTGCCACTGCTTTTCAGTACTTTGCCACTAATTTTCAGCATTTGCCACAACTTTACATTACTTTGCCACACTTTTCAACACTTTGCCACTACTTTTCAGCACTTTGCCACAACTTTTCAGTACTTTGCCACTGCTTTTCAGTACTTTGCCACTAATTTTCAGCAATTTGCCACAACTTTATAGTACTTTGCCACAATTTTCAGCACTTTGCCACTGCTTTTCAGTACTTTGCTACTGCTTTTCAGTACTTTGCCACAACTTTACATTACTTTGCCACACTTTTCAGCACTTTGCCACTACTTTTCAGCACTTTGCCACAACTTTTCAGTACTTTGCCACTGCTTTTCAGTACTTTGCCACTAATTTTCAGCACTTTGCCACAACTTTATAGTACTTTGCCACAATTTTCAGCACTTTGCCACTGCTTTTCAGTACTTTGCTACTGCTTTTCAGTACTTTGCCACTACTTTTCAGTACTTTGCCACACTTTTCAGTACTTTGCCACGACTTTTCAGCACTTTGCCACTCTTTCCAGTACTTTGCCACGACTTTGCCACACTTTTCAGTACTTTGCCACTGCTTTTCAGTACTTTGCCACTAATTTTCAGCATTTGCCACAACTTTACATTACTTTGCCACACTTTTCAGCACTTTGCCACTACTTTTCAGCACTTTGCCACAACTTTTCAGTACTTTGCCACTGCTTTTCAGTACTTTGCCACTAATTTTCAGCACTTTGCCACAACTTTATAGTACTTTGCCACAATTTTCAGCACTTTGCCACTGCTTTTCAGTACTTTGCTACTGCTTTTCAGTACTTTGCCACTACTTTTCAGTACTTTGCCACACTTTTCAGTACTTTGCCACAACTTTTCAGTACTTTGCCACACTTTTCAGTACTTTGCCACTGCTTTTCAGTACTTTGCCACTGCTTTTCAGTACTTTGACACTAATTTTCAGCACTTTGCCACAACTTTACAGTACTTTGCCACAATTTTCAGCACTTTGCCACTACTTTTCAGTACTTTGCCACAACTTTCCAGTACTTTGCCACACTTTTCAGTACTTTGCCACGACTTTGCCACAACTTTTCAGTACTTTGCCACTCTTTTCATTACTTTGCCACGACTTTGCCACAACTTTTCATTACTTTGCCACACTTTTCAGTACTTTGCCACTACTTTTCTGCACTTTGCCACAACTTTTCAGTACTTTGCCACAACTTTTCAGTACTTTGCCACACTTTTCAGTACTTTTACAAGAATTTGCCACAACTTTTCAGTACTTTGCCACACTTTTCAGCACTTTACCACAACATTTCAGTACTTTTCAATGACTTTGCCACAACTTTTCAGTACTTTGCCACACTTTTCAGTACTTTGCCACTACTTTTCAGCACTTTGCCACAACTTTTCTGTACTTTGCCACACTTATTCAGTACTTTGCCACGACTTTGCCACAACTTTGCAGTACTTTGCCACCATTTTCAGTACTTTGCAACTGCTTTTCAGTACTTTGCTTCTAATTTTCAGATCTTTGCCACAACTTGTCAGTACTTTGCACACTTTTCAGCAGTTTGCCACTAATTTTCAGTACTTTGCCACTACTTGCAGCACTTTGCCACGACTTTGCCACCAATTTTTCAGTACTTTGCCACACTTTTCAGCACTTTGCCACAACTTTTCAGTACTTTGCCACACTTTTCAGCACTTTACCACAACATTACAGTACTTTGCCATGACTTTGCCACAACTTTTCAGTACTTTGCCACACTTTTCAGTACTTTGCCACTACTTTTCAGCACTTTGCCACAACTTTTCTGTACTTTGCCACACTTATTCAGTACTTTGCCACAATTTTCAGCACTTTGCCACTGCTTTTCAGTACTTTGCCACTGCTTTTCAGTACTTTGCCACTACTTTTCAGTACTTTGCCACACTTTTCAGTACTTTGCCACAACTTTTCAGTACTTTGCCACACTTTTCAGTACTTTGCCACTGCTTTTCAGTATTTTGCCACAACTTTTCAGCACTTTGCCACTACTTTTCAGCACTTTGCCACACTTTTCAGCACTTTGCCACAACTTTTCAGTACTTTGCCACTCTTTTCAGTACTTTGCCACGACTTTGCCACACTTTTCAGTACTTTGCCACTGCTTTTCAGTACTTTGCCACTAATTTTCAGCATTTGCCACAACTTTACATTACTTTGCCACACTTTTCAGCACTTTGCCACTACTTTTCAGCACTTTGCCACAACTTTTCAGTACTTTGCCACTGCTTTTCAGTACTTTGCCACTAATTTTCAGCACTTTGCCACAACTTTACAGTACTTTGCCACAATTTTCAGCACTTTGCCACTGCTTTTCAGTACTTTGCCACAACTTTCCAGTACTTTGCCACACTTTTCAGTACTTTGCCACGACTTTGCCACAACTTTTCATTACTTTGCCACACTTTTCAGTACTTTGCCACTACTTTTCTGCACTTTGCCACAACTTTTCAGTACTTTGCCACAATTTTCAGCACTTTGCCACTACTTTTCAGCACTTTGCCAAAATTTCCAGTACTTTGCCACACTATTCAGTACTTTGCCACTACTTTTCAGCACTTTGCCACACTTTTCCGTACTTTGCCACGACTTTTCAGCACTTTGCCACAACTTTTCAGTACTTTGCCACACTTTTCAGTACTTTGCCACGACTTTGCCACAACTTTTCAGTACTTTGCCACATTTTTCAGCACTTTGTCACAACGTTTCAGCACTTTGCCACAACTTTCCAGTACTTTGCCACACTTTTCAGTACTTTGCCACACTTTTCAGTACTTTGCCACACTTTTCAGCACTTTGCCACAACTTTACAGTACTTTGCCACAATTTTCAGCACTTTGCCACTGCTTTTCAGTAATTTGCCACTACTTTTCAGTACTTTGCCACACTTTTCAGTACTTTGCCACAACTTTTCAGTACTTTGCCACACTTTTCAGTACTTTGCCACACTTTTCAGTACTTTGCCACGAATTTTCAGCACTTTGCCACAACTTTTCAGTACTTTGCCACACTTTTCAGTACTTTGCCACGACTTTGCCACGACATTTCAGTACTTTGCCACACTTTTCAGTACTTTAACACTACTTTTCAGCACTTTGCCACAACTTTACAGTACTTTGCCACACTTTTCAGCACTTTGCAACTACTTTTCAGCACTTTGCCACGACTTTCCAGTACTTTGCCACACGTTTCAGTACTTTGCCACTACTTTTCAGTACTTTGCCACACTTTTCAGTACTTTGCCACTGCTTTTGCGTACTTTGCCACTACTTTTCAGCACTTTGCCACAACTTTTCAGTACTTTGCCACTGCTTTTCAGTACTTTGACACTACTTTTCAGCACTTTGCCACAACTTTCCAGTACTTTGCCACACTTTTTAGTACTTTGCCACTACTTTTCAGTACTTTGCCACATGTTTCAGTACTTTGCCACTGCTTTTCAGTACTTTGCCACTACTTTTCAGCACTTTGCCACAACTTTTCAGTACTTTGCCACTGCTTTTCAGTACTTTGACACTACTTTTCAGCACTTTGCCACAACTTTCCAGTACTTTGCCACAATTTTCAGCACTTTGCCACGACTTTACAGTACTTTGCCACAATTTTCAGCACTTTGCCACTACTTTTCAGTACTTTGCCACAACTTTCCAGTACTTTGCCACACTTTTCAGTACTTTGCCACGACTTTGCCACAACTTTTCAGTACTTTGCCACTCTTTTCATTACTTTGCCACGACTTTGCCACAACTTTTCATTACTTTGCCACACTTTTCAGTACTTTGCCACTACTTTTCTGCACTTTGCCACAACTTTTCAGTACTTTGCCACACTTTTCTGTACTTTGCCACTACTTTTCTGCACTTTGCCACAACTTTTCAGTACTTTGCCACAACTTTTCAGTACTTTGCCACATTTTTCAGCACTTTGTCACAACGTTTCAGCACTTTGCCACAACTTTCCAGTACTTTGCCACACTTTTCAGTACTTTGCCACACTTTTCAGTACTTTGCCACACTTTTCAGCACTTTGCCACAACTTTACAGTACTTTGCCACAATTTTCAGCACTTTGCCACTGCTTTTCAGTAATTTGCCACTACTTTTCAGTACTTTGCCACACTTTTCAGTACTTTGCCACAACTTTTCAGTACTTTGCCACACTTTTCAGTACTTTGCCACACTTTTCAGTACTTTGCCACGACTTTTCAGCACTTTGCCACAACTTTTCAGTACTTTGCCACACTTTTCAGTACTTTGCCACGACTTTGCCACGACATTTCAGTACTTTGCCACACTTTTCAGTACTTTGACACTACTTTTCAGCACTTTGCCACAACTTTACAGTACTTTGCCACACTTTTCAGCACTTTGCAACTACTTTTCAGAACTTTGCCACAACTTTCCAGTATTTTGCCACACTTTTCAGTACTTTGCCACTACTTTTCAGTACTTTGCCACACTTTTCAGTACTTTGCCACTGCTTTTCAGTACTTTGCCACTACTTTTCAGTACTTTGCCACAACTTTTCAGTACTTTGCCACATTTTTCAGCACTTTGTCACAACGTTTCAGCACTTTGCCACAACTTTCCAGTACTTTGCCACACTTTTCAGTACTTTGCCACACTTTTCAGTACTTTGCCACACTTTTCAGCACTTTGCCACAACTTTACAGTACTTTGCCACAATTTTCAGCACTTTGCCACTGCTTTTCAGTAATTTGCCACTACTTTTCAGTACTTTGCCACACTTTTCAGTACTTTGCCACAACTTTTCAGTACTTTGCCACACTTTTCAGTACTTTGCCACACTTTTCAGTACTTTGCCACGACTTTTCAGCACTTTGCCACAACTTTTCAGTACTTTGCCACACTTTTCAGTACTTTGCCACGACTTTGCCACGACATTTCAGTACTTTGCCACACTTTTCAGTACTTTGACACTACTTTTCAGCACTTTGCCACAACTTTACAGTACTTTGCCACACTTTTCAGCACTTTGCAACTACTTTTCAGAACTTTGCCACAACTTTCCAGTATTTTGCCACACTTTTCAGTACTTTGCCACTACTTTTCAGTACTTTGCCACACTTTTCAGTACTTTGCCACTGCTTTTCAGTACTTTGCCACTACTTTTCAGCACTTTGCCACAACTTTCCAGTACTTTGCCACCTTTTCAGTACTTTGCCACTACTTTTCAGTACTTTGCCACACGTTTCAGTACTTTGCCACTGCTTTTCAGTACTTTGCCACTACTTTTCAGCACTTTGCCACAACTTTTCAGTACTTTGCCACTGCTTTTCAGTACTTTAACACTAATTTTCAGCACTTTGCCACAACTTTACAGTACTTTGCCACAATTTTCAGCACTTTGCCACAACTTTACAGTACTTTGCCACAATTTTCAGCACTTTGCCACTACTTTTCAGTACTTTGCCACAACTTTCCAGTACTTTGCCACACTTTTCAGTACTTTGCCACGACTTTGCCACAACTTTTCAGTACTTTGCCACTCTTTTCATTACTTTGCCACGACTTTGCCACAACTTTTCATTAATTTGCCACACTTTTCAGTACTTTGCCACTACTTTTCTGCACTTTGCCACAACTTTTCAGTACTTTGCCACAGTTTTCAGTACTTTGCCACGACTTTGCCACGACATTTCAGTACTTTGCCACACTTTTCAGTACTTTGACACTACTTTTCAGCACTTTGCCACAACTTTACAGTACTTTGCCACACTTTTCAGCACTTTGCAACTACTTTTCAGCACTTTGCCACAACTTTCCAGTACTTTGCCACACTTTTCAGTACTTTGCCACTACTTTTCAGTACTTTGCCACACTTTTCAGTACTTTGCCACTGCTTTTCAGTACTTTGTCACTATTTTTCAGCACTTTGCCACAACTTTTCAGTACTTTGCCACTCTTTTCATTACTTTGCCACGACTTTGCCACAACTTTTCATTACTTTGCCACACTTTTCAGTACTTTGCCACTACTTTTCTGCACTTTGCCACAACTTTTCAGTACTTTGCCACAATTTTCAGCACTTTGCCACTACTTTTCAGCACTTTGCCAAACTTTCCAGTACTTTGCCACACTTTTCAGTACTTTGCTACTACTTTTCATCACTTTGCCACACTTTTCAGTACTTTGCCACGACTTTTCAGCACTTTGCCACAACTTTTCAGTACTTTGCCACACTTTTCAGTACTTTGCCACGACTTTGCCACAACTTTTCAGTACCTTGCCACACTTTTCAGCACTTTGTCACAACGTTTCAGGACTTTGCCACAACTTTCCAGTATTTTGCCACACTTTTCAGTACTTTGCCACGACTTTGCCACAACTTTTCTGTACTTTGCCACACTTTTCGGCACTTTGTCACTGCTTTTCAGTAGTTTGCCACTACTTTTCAGCACTTTGCCACAACTTTTCAGTACTTTGCCACTCTTTTCAGTACTTTGCCACACTTTTCAGTACTTTGCCACTACTTCTCAGCACTTTGCCACACTTTTCAGCACTTTGCCACAACTTTTCAGTACTTTGCCACTCTTTTCAGTAGTTTGCCACTACTTTGCCACACTTTTCAGTACTTTGCCACTGCTTTTCAGTACTTTGCCACTAATTTTCAGCATTTGCCACAACTTTACATTACTTTGCCACACTTTTCAGCACTTTGCCACTACTTTTCAGCACTTTGCCACAACTTTTCAGTACTTTGCCACTGCTTTTCAGTACTTTGCCACTAATTTTCAGCACTTTGCCACAACTTTATAGTACTTTGCCACAATTTTCAGCACTTTGCCACTGCTTTTCAGTACTTTGCTACTGCTTTTCAGTACTTTGCCACACTGTTCAGTACTTTGCCACTGCTTTTCAGTACTTTGCCACTGCTTTTCAGTACTTTGACACTAATTTTCAGCACTTTGCCACAACTTTACAGTACTTTGCCACAATTTTCAGCACTTTGCCACTACTTTTCAGTACTTTGCCACAACTTTCCAGTACTTTGCCACACTTTTCAGTACTTTGCCACGACTTTGCAACAACTTTTCAGTACTTTGCCACTCTTTTCATTACTTTGCCACGACTTTGCCACAACTTTTCATTACTTTGCCACACTTTTCAGTACTTTGCCACTACTTGTCTGCACTTTGCCACAACTTTTCAGTACTTTGCCACAATTTTCAGCACTTTGCCACTACTTTACAGTACTTTGCCACAATTTTCAGCACTTTGCCACTGCTTTTCAGTACTTTGCCACTGCTTTTCAGTACTTTGCCACTACTTTTCAGTACTTTGCCACACTTTTCAGTACTTTGCCACAACTTTTCAGTACTTTGCCACACTTTTCAGTACTTTGCCACTGCTTTTCAGTACTTTGCCACAACTTTTCAGCACTTTGCCACTACTTTTCAGCACTTTGCCACACTTTTCAGCACTTTGCCACAACTTTTCAGTACTTTGCCACTCTTTTCAGTACTTTGCCACGACTTTGCCACACTTTTCAGTACTTTGCCACTGCTTTTCAGTACTTTGCCACTAATTTTCAGCATTTGCCACAACTTTACATTACTTTGCCACACTTTTCAGCACTTTGCCACTACTTTTCAGCACTTTGCCACAACTTTTCAGTACTTTGCCACTGCTTTTCAATACTTTGCCACTAATTTTCAGCACTTTGCCACAACTTTACAGTACTTTGCCATAATTTTCAGCACTTTGCCACTGCTTTTCAGTACTTTGCCACAACTTTCCAGTACTTTGCCACACTTTTCAGTACTTTGCCACGACTTTGCCACAACTTTTCATTACTTTGCCACACTTTTCAGTACTTTGCCACTACTTTTCTGCACTTTGCCACAACTTTTCAGTACTTTGCCACAATTTTCAGTACTTTGCCACTACTTTTCAGCACTTTGCCACACTTTTCCGTACTTTGCCACGACTTTTCAGCACTTTGCCACAACTTTTCAGTACTTTGCCACACTTTTCAGTACTTTGCCACGACTTTGCCACAACTTTTCAGTACTTTGCCACATTTTTCAGCACTTTGTCACAACGTTTCAGCACTTTGCCACAACTTTCCAGTACTTTGCCACACTTTTCAGTACTTTGCCACACTTTTCAGTACTTTGCCACACTTTTCAGCACTTTGCCACGACTTTGCCACGACATTTCAGTACTTTGCCACACTTTTCAGTACTTTGACACTACTTTTCAGCACTTTGCCACAACTTTACAGTACTTTGCCACACTTTTCAGCACTTTGCAACTACTTTTCAGAACTTTGCCACAACTTTCCAGTATTTTGCCACACTTTTCAGTACTTTGCCACTACTTTTCAGTACTTTGCCACACTTTTCAGTACTTTGCCACTGCTTTTCAGTACTTTGCCACTACTTTTCAGCACTTTGCCACAACTTTCCAGTACTTTGCCACCTTTTCAGTACTTTGCCACTACTTTTCAGTACTTTGCCACACGTTTCAGTACTTTGCCACTGCTTTTCAGTACTTTGCCACTACTTTTCAGCACTTTGCCACAACTTTTCAGTACTTTGCCACTGCTTTTCAGTACTTTAACACTAATTTTCAGCACTTTGCCACAACTTTACAGTACTTTGCCACAATTTTCAGCACTTTGCCACAACTTTACAGTACTTTGCCACAATTTTCAGCACTTTGCCACTACTTTTCAGTACTTTGCCACAACTTTCCAGTACTTTGCCACACTTTTCAGTACTTTGCCACGACTTTGCCACAACTTTTCAGTACTTTGCCACTCTTTTCATTACTTTGCCACGACTTTGCCACAACTTTTCATTAATTTGCCACACTTTTCAGTACTTTGCCACTACTTTTCTGCACTTTGCCACAACTTTTCAGTACTTTGCCACAGTTTTCAGTACTTTGCCACGACTTTGCCACGACATTTCAGTACTTTGCCACACTTTTCAGTACTTTGACACTACTTTTCAGCACTTTGCCACAACTTTACAGTACTTTGCCACACTTTTCAGCACTTTGCAACTACTTTTCAGCACTTTGCCACAACTTTCCAGTACTTTGCCACACTTTTCAGTACTTTGCCACTACTTTTCAGTACTTTGCCACACTTTTCAGTACTTTGCCACTGCTTTTCAGTACTTTGTCACTACTTTTCAGCACTTTGCCACAACTTTTCAGTACTTTGCCACTCTTTTCATTACTTTGCCACGACTTTGCCACAACTTTTCATTACTTTGCCACACTTTCAGTACTTTGCCACTACTTTTCTGCACTTTGCCACAACTTTTCAGTACTTTGCCACAATTTTCAGCACTTTGCCACTACTTTTCAGCACTTTGCCAAACTTTCCAGTACTTTGCCACACTTTTCAGTACTTTGCTACTACTTTTCATCACTTTGCCACACTTTCAGTACTTTGCCACGACTTTTCAGCACTTTGCCACAACTTTTCAGTACTTTGCCACACTTTTCAGTACTTGCACGACTTTGCCACAACTTTTCAGTACCTTGCCACACTTTTCAGCACTTTGTCACAACGTTTCAGCACTTTGCCACAACTTCCAGTATTTTGCAACACTTTTCAGTACTTGCCACGACTTTGCCACAACTTTTCTTTTTCTGTACTTTGCCACACTTTTCGGCACTTTGTCACTGCTTTTCAGTAGTTTGCCACTACTTTTCAGCACTTTGCCACAACTTTTCAGTACTTTGCCACTCTTTTCAGTACTTTGCCACACTTTTCAGTACTTTGCCACTACTTCTCAGCACTTTGCCACACTTTTCAGCACTTTGCCACAACTTTTCAGTACTTTGCCACTCTTTTCAGTAGTTTGCCACTACATTGCCACACTTTTCAGTACTTTGCCACTGCTTTTCAGTACTTTGCCACTAATTTTCAGCATTTGCCACAACTTTACATTACTTTGCCACACTTTTCAGCACTTTGCCACTACTTTTCAGCACTTTGCCACAACTTTTCAGTACTTTGCCACTGCTTTTCAGTACTTTGCCACTAATTTTCAGCACTTTGCCACAACTTTATAGTACTTTGCCACAATTTTCAGCACTTTGCCACTGCTTTTCAGTACTTTGCTACTGCTTTTCAGTACTTTGCCACACTGTTCAGTACTTTGCCACTGCTTTTCAGTACTTTGCCACTGCTTTTCAGTACTTTGACACTAATTTTCAGCACTTTGCCACAACTTTACAGTACTTTGCCACAATTTTCAGCACTTTGCCACTACTTTTCAGTACTTTGCCACAACTTTCCAGTACTTTGCCACACTTTTCAGTACTTTGCCACGACTTTGCAACAACTTTTCATTACTTTGCCACTCTTTTCATTACTTTGCCACGACTTTGCCACAACTTTTCATTACTTTGCCACACTTTTCAGTACTTTGCCACTACTTGTCTGCACTTTGCCACAACTTTTCAGTACTTTGCCACAATTTTCAGCACTTTGCCACTACTTTACTGTACTTTGCCACAATTTTCAGCACTTTGCCACTGCTTTTCAGTACTTTGCCACTGCTTTTCAGTACTTTGCCACTACTTTTCAGTACTTTGCCACACTTTTCAGTACTTTGCCACAACTTTTCAGTACTTTGCCACACTTTTCAGTACTTTGCCACTGCTTTTCAGTACTTTGCCACAACTTTTCAGCACTTTGCCACTACTTTTCAGCACTTTGCCACACTTTTCAGCACTTTGCCACAACTTTTCAGTACTTTGCCACTCTTTTCAGTACTTTGCCACGACTTTGCCACACTTTTCAGTACTTTGCCACTGCTTTTCAGTACTTTGCCACTAATTTTCAGCATTTGCCACAACTTTACATTACTTTGCCACACTTTTCAGCACTTTGCCACTACTTTTCAGCACTTTGCCACAACTTTTCAGTACTTTGCCACTGCTTTTCAATACTTTGCCACTAATTTTCAGCACTTTGCCACAACTTTACAGTACTTTGCCATAATTTTCAGCACTTTGCCACTGCTTTTCAGTACTTTGCCACAACTTTCCAGTACTTTGCCACACTTTTCAGTACTTTGCCACGACTTTGCCACAACTTTTCATTACTTTGCCACACTTTTCAGTACTTTGCCACTACTTTTCTGCACTTTGCCACAACTTTTCAGTACTTTGCCACAATTTTCAGTACTTTGCCACTACTTTTCAGCACTTTGCCACACTTTTCCGTACTTTGCCACGACTTTTCAGCACTTTGCCACAACTTTTCAGTACTTTGCCACACTTTTCAGTACTTTGCCACGACTTTGCCACAACTTTTCAGTACTTTGCCACATTTTTCAGCACTTTGTCACAACGTTTCAGCACTTTGCCACAACTTTCCAGTACTTTGCCACACTTTTCAGTACTTTGCCACACTTTTCAGTACTTTGCCACACTTTTCAGCACTTTGCCACAACTTTAGAGTACTTTGCCACAATTTTCAGCACTTTGCCACTGCTTTTCAGTAATTTGCCACTACTTTTCAGTACTTTGCCACACTTTTCAGTACTTTGCCACAACTTTTCAGTACTTTGCCACACTTTTCAGTACTTTGCCACACTTTTCAGTACTTTGCCACGACTTTTCAGCACTTTGCCACAACTTTTCAGTACTTTGCCACACTTTTCAGTACTTTGCCACGACTTTGCCACGACATTTCAGTACTTTGCCACACTTTTCAGTACTTTGACACTACTTTTCAGCACTTTGCCACAACTTTACAGTACTTTGCCACACTTTTCAGCACTTTGCAACTACTTTTCAGCACTTTGCCACAACTTTCCAGTACTTTGCCACACGTTTCAGTACTTTGCCACTACTTTTCAGTACTTTGCCACACTTTTCAGTACTTTGCCACTGCTTTTCCGTACTTTGCCACTACTTTTCAGCACTTTGCCACAACTTTTCAGTACTTTGCCACTGCTTTTCAGTACTTTGACACTACTTTTCAGCACTTTGCCACAACTTTCCAGTACTTTGCCACACTTTTCAGTACTTTGCCACTACTTTTCAGTACTTTGCCACACGTTTCAGTACTTTGCCACTGCTTTTCAGTACTTTGCCACTACTTTTCAGCACTTTGCCACAACTTTTCAGTACTTTGCCACTGCTTTTCAGTACTTTGACACAAATTTTCTGCACTTTGCCACAACTTTACAGTACTTTGCCACAATTTTCAGCACTTTGCCACAACTTTACAGTACTTTGCCACAATTTTCAGCACTTTGCCACTTCTTTTCAGTACTTTGCCACAACTTTCCAGTACTTTGCCACACTTTTCAGTACTTTGCCACGACTTTGCCACAACTTTTCAGTACTTTGCCACTCTTTTCATTACTTTGCCACGACTTTGCCACAACTTTTCATTACTTTGCCACACTGTTCAGTACTTTGCCACTACTTTTCTGCACTTTGCCACAACTTTTCAGTACTTTGCCACACTTTTCAGTACTTTGCCACTACTTTTCTGCACTTTGCCACAACTTTTCAGTACTTTGCCACAACTTTTCAGTACTTTGCCACATTTTACAGCACTTTGTCACAACGTTTCAGCACTTTGCCACAACTTTCCAGTACTTTGCCACACTTTTCAGTACTTTGCCACACTTTTCAGTACTTTGCCACACTTTTCAGCACTTTGCCACAACTTTACAGTACTTTGCCACAATTTTCAGTACTTTGCCACTGCTTTTGCGTACTTTGCCACTACTTTTCAGCACTTTGCCACAACTTTTCAGTACTTTGCCACTGCTTTTCAGTACTTTGACACTACTTTTCAGCACTTTGCCACAACTTTCCAGTACTTTGCCACACTTTTTAGTACTTTGCCACTACTTTTCAGTACTTTGCCACATGTTTCAGTACTTTGCCACTGCTTTTCAGTACTTTGCCACTACTTTTCAGCACTTTGCCACAACTTTTCAGTACTTTGCCACTGCTTTTCAGTACTTTGACACTACTTTTCAGCACTTTGCCACAACTTTCCAGTACTTTGCCACAATTTTCAGCACTTTGCCACGACTTTACAGTACTTTGCCACAATTTTCAGCACTTTGCCACTACTTTTCAGTACTTTGCCACAACTTTCCAGTACTTTGCCACACTTTTCAGTACTTTGCCACGACTTTGCCACAACTTTTCAGTACTTTGCCACTCTTTTCATTACTTTGCCACGACTTTGCCACAACTTTTCATTACTTTGCCACACTTTTCAGTACTTTGCCACTACTTTTCTGCACTTTGCCACAACTTTTCAGTACTTTGCCACACTTTTCTGTACTTTGCCACTACTTTTCTGCACTTTGCCACAACTTTTCAGTACTTTGCCACAACTTTTCAGTACTTTGCCACATTTTTCAGCACTTTGTCACAACGTTTCAGCACTTTGCCACAACTTTCCAGTACTTTGCCACACTTTTCAGTACTTTGCCACACTTTTCAGTACTTTGCCACACTTTTCAGCACTTTGCCACAACTTTACAGTACTTTGCCACAATTTTCAGCACTTTGCCACTGCTTTTCAGTAATTTGCCACTACTTTTCAGTACTTTGCCACACTTTTCAGTACTTTGCCACAACTTTTCAGTACTTTGCCACTACTTTTCAGTACTTTGCCACTACTTTTCAGTACTTTGCCACACTTTTCAGTACTTTGCCACGACTTTTCAGCACTTTGCCACAACTTTTCAGTACTTTGCCACACTTTTCAGTACTTTGCCACGACTTTGCCACGACATTTCAGTACTTTGCCACACTTTTCAGTACTTTGACACTACTTTTCAGCACTTTGCCACAACTTTACAGTACTTTGCCACACTTTTCAGCACTTTGCAACTACTTTTCAGAACTTTGCCACAACTTTCCAGTATTTTGCCACACTTTTCAGTACTTTGCCACTACTTTTCAGTACTTTGCCACACTTTTCAGTACTTTGCCACTGCTTTTCAGTACTTTGCCACTACTTTTCAGCACTTTGCCACAACTTTCCAGTACTTTGCCACCTTTTCAGTACTTTGCCACTACTTTTCAGTACTTTGCCACACGTTTCAGTACTTTGCCACTGCTTTTCAGTACTTTGCCACTACTTTTCAGCACTTTGCCACAACTTTTCAGTACTTTGCCACTGCTTTTCAGTACTTTAACACTAATTTTCAGCACTTTGCCACAACTTTACAGTACTTTGCCACAATTTTCAGCACTTTGCCACAACTTTACAGTACTTTGCCACAATTTTCAGCACTTTGCCACTACTTTTCAGTACTTTGCCACAACTTTCCAGTACTTTGCCACACTTTTCAGTACTTTGCCACGACTTTGCCACAACTTTTCAGTACTTTGCCACTCTTTTCATTACTTTGCCACGACTTTGCCACAACTTTTCATTAATTTGCCACACTTTTCAGTACTTTGCCACTACTTTTCTGCACTTTGCCACAACTTTTCAGTACTTTGCCACAGTTTTCAGTACTTTGCCACGACTTTGCCACGACATTTCAGTACTTTGCCACACTTTTCAGTACTTTGACACTACTTTTCAGCACTTTGCCACAACTTTACAGTACTTTGCCACACTTTTCAGCACTTTGCAACTACTTTTCAGCACTTTGCCACAACTTTCCAGTACTTTGCCACACTTTTCAGTACTTTGCCACTACTTTTCAGTACTTTGCCACACTTTTCAGTACTTTGCCACTGCTTTTCAGTACTTTGTCACTACTTTTCAGCACTTTGCCACAACTTTTCAGTACTTTGCCACTCTTTTCATTACTTTGCCACGACTTTGCCACAACTTTTCATTACTTTGCCACACTTTTCAGTACTTTGCCACTACTTTTCTGCACTTTGCCACAACTTTTCAGTACTTTGCCACAATTTTCAGCACTTTGCCACTACTTTTCAGCACTTTGCCAAACTTTCCAGTACTTTGCCACACTTTTCAGTACTTTGCTACTACTTTTCATCACTTTGCCACACTTTTCAGTACTTTGCCACGACTTTTCAGCACTTTGCCACAACTTTTCAGTACTTTGCCACACTTTTCAGTACTTTGCCACGACTTTGCCACAACTTTTCAGTACCTTGCCACACTTTTCAGCACTTTGTCACAACGTTTCAGCACTTTGCCACAACTTTCCAGTATTTTGCCACACTTTTCAGTACTTTGCCACGACTTTGCCACAACTTTTCTGTACTTTGCCACACTTTTCGGCACTTTGTCACTGCTTTTCAGTAGTTTGCCACTACTTTTCAGCACTTTGCCACAACTTTTCAGTACTTTGCCACTCTTTTCAGTACTTTGCCACACTTTTCAGTACTTTGCCACTACTTCTCAGCACTTTGCCACACTTTTCAGCACTTTGCCACAACTTTTCAGTACTTTGCCACTCTTTTCAGTAGTTTGCCACTACTTTGCCACACTTTTCAGTACTTTGCCACTGCTTTTCAGTACTTTGCCACTAATTTTCAGCATTTGCCACAACTTTACATTACTTTGCCACACTTTTCAGCACTTTGCCACTACTTTTCAGCACTTTGCCACAACTTTCCAGTATTTTGCCACACTTTTCAGTACTTTGCCACGACTTTGCCACAACTTTTCTGTACTTTGCCACACTTTTCGGCACTTTGTCACTGCTTTTCAGTAGTTTGCCACTACTTTTCAGCACTTTGCCACAACTTTTCAGTACTTTGCCACTCTTTTCAGTACTTTGCCACACTTTTCAGTACTTTGCCACTACTTCTCAGCACTTTGCCACACTTTTCAGCACTTTGCCACAACTTTTCAGTACTTTGCCACTCTTTTCAGTAGTTTGCCACTACTTTGCCACACTTTTCAGTACTTTGCCACTGCTTTTCAGTACTTTGCCACTAATTTTCAGCATTTGCCACAACTTTACATTACTTTGCCACACTTTTCAGCACTTTGCCACTACTTTTCAGCACTTTGCCACAACTTTTCAGTACTTTGCCACTGCTTTTCAGTACTTTGCCACTAATTTTCAGCACTTTGCCACAACTTTATAGTACTTTGCCACAATTTTCAGCACTTTGCCACTGCTTTTCAGTACTTTGCTACTGCTTTTCAGTACTTTGCCACACTGTTCAGTACTTTGCCACTGCTTTTCAGTACTTTGCCACTGCTTTTCAGTACTTTGACACTAATTTTCAGCACTTTGCCACAACTTTACAGTACTTTGCCACAATTTTCAGCACTTTGCCACTACTTTTCAGTACTTTGCCACAACTTTCCAGTACTTTGCCACACTTTTCAGTACTTTGCCACGACTTTGCAACAACTTTTCAGTACTTTGCCACTCTTTTCATTACTTTGCCACGACTTTGCCACAACTTTTCATTACTTTGCCACACTTTTCAGTACTTTGCCACTACTTGTCTGCACTTTGCCACAACTTTTCAGTACTTTGCCACAATTTTCAGCACTTTGCCACTACTTTACAGTACTTTGCCACAATTTTCAGCACTTTGCCACTGCTTTTCAGTACTTTGCCACTGCTTTTCAGTACTTTGCCACTACTTTTCAGTACTTTGCCACACTTTTCAGTACTTTGCCACAACTTTTCAGTACTTTGCCACACTTTTCAGTACTTTGCCACTGCTTTTCAGTACTTTGCCACAACTTTTCAGCACTTTGCCACTACTTTTCAGCACTTTGCCACACTTTTCAGCACTTTGCCACAACTTTTCAGTACTTTGCCACTCTTTTCAGTACTTTGCCACGACTTTGCCACACTTTTCAGTACTTTGCCACTGCTTTTCAGTACTTTGCCACTAATTTTCAGCATTTGCCACAACTTTACATTACTTTGCCACACTTTTCAGCACTTTGCCACTACTTTTCAGCACTTTGCCACAACTTTTCAGTACTTTGCCACTGCTTTTCAATACTTTGCCACTAATTTTCAGCACTTTGCCACAACTTTACAGTACTTTGCCATAATTTTCAGCACTTTGCCACTGCTTTTCAGTACTTTGCCACAACTTTCCAGTACTTTGCCACACTTTTCAGTACTTTGCCACGACTTTGCCACAACTTTTCATTACTTTGCCACACTTTTCAGTACTTTGCCACTACTTTTCTGCACTTTGCCACAACTTTTCAGTACTTTGCCACAATTTTCAGTACTTTGCCACTACTTTTCAGCACTTTGCCACACTTTTCCGTACTTTGCCACGACTTTTCAGCACTTTGCCACAACTTTTCAGTACTTTGCCACACTTTTCAGTACTTTGCCACGACTTTGCCACAACTTTTCAGTACTTTGCCACATTTTTCAGCACTTTGTCACAACGTTTCAGCACTTTGCCACAACTTTCCAGTACTTTGCCACACTTTTCAGTACTTTGCCACACTTTTCAGTACTTTGCCACACTTTTCAGCACTTTGCCACAACTTTAGAGTACTTTGCCACAATTTTCAGCACTTTGCCACTGCTTTTCAGTAATTTGCCACTACTTTTCAGTACTTTGCCACACTTTTCAGTACTTTGCCACAACTTTTCAGTACTTTGCCACACTTTTCAGTACTTTGCCACACTTTTCAGTACTTTGCCACGACTTTTCAGCACTTTGCCACAACTTTTCAGTACTTTGCCACACTTTTCAGTACTTTGCCACGACTTTGCCACGACATTTCAGTACTTTGCCACACTTTTCAGTACTTTGACACTACTTTTCAGCACTTTGCCACAACTTTACAGTACTTTGCCACACTTTTCAGCACTTTGCAACTACTTTTCAGCACTTTGCCACAACTTTCCAGTACTTTGCCACACGTTTCAGTACTTTGCCACTACTTTTCAGTACTTTGCCACACTTTTCAGTACTTTGCCACTGCTTTTCCGTACTTTGCCACTACTTTTCAGCACTTTGCCACAACTTTTCAGTACTTTGCCACTGCTTTTCAGTACTTTGACACTACTTTTCAGCACTTTGCCACAACTTTCCAGTACTTTGCCACACTTTTCAGTACTTTGCCACTACTTTTCAGTACTTTGCCACACGTTTCAGTACTTTGCCACTGCTTTTCAGTACTTTGCCACTACTTTTCAGCACTTTGCCACATCTTTTCAGTACTTTGCCACTGCTTTTCAGTACTTTGACACAAATTTTCTGCACTTTGCCACAACTTTACAGTACTTTGCCACAATTTTCAGCACTTTGCCACAACTTTACAGTACTTTGCCACAATTTTCAGCACTTTGCCACTTCTTTTCAGTACTTTGCCACAACTTTCCAGTACTTTGCCACACTTTTCAGTACTTTGCCACGACTTTGCCACAACTTTTCAGTACTTTGCCACTCTTTTCATTACTTTGCCACGACTTTGCCACAACTTTTCATTACTTTGCCACACTGTTCAGTACTTTGCCACTACTTTTCTGCACTTTGCCACAACTTTTCAGTACTTTGCCACACTTTTCAGTACTTTGCCACTACTTTTCTGCACTTTGCCACAACTTTTCAGTACTTTGCCACAACTTTTCAGTACTTTGCCACATTTTACAGCACTTTGTCACAACGTTTCAGCACTTTGCCACAACTTTCCAGTACTTTGCCACACTTTTCAGTACTTTGCCACACTTTTCAGTACTTTGCCACACTTTTCAGCACTTTGCCACAACTTTACAGTACTTTGCCACAATTTTCAGCACTTTGCCACTGCTTTTCAGTAATTTGCCACTACTTTTCAGTACTTTGCCACACTTTTCAGTACTTTGCCACAACTTTTCAGTACTTTGCCACACTTTTCAGTACTTTGCCACACTTTTCAGTACTTTGCCACGACTTTTCAGCACTTTGCCACAACTTTTCAGTACTTTGCCACACTTTTCAGTACTTTGCCACGACTTTGCCACGACATTTCAGTACTTTGCCACACTTTTCAGTACTTTGACACTACTTTTCAGCACTTTGCCACAACTTTACAGTACTTTGCCACACTTTTCAGCACTTTGCAACTACTTTTCAGCACTTTGCCACAACTTTCCAGTACTTTGCCACACTTTTCAGTACTTTGCCACTACTTTTCAGTACTTTGCCACACTTTTCAGTACTTTGCCACTGCTTTTCAGTACTTTGCCACTACTTTTCAGCACTTTGCCACAACTTTTCAGTACTTTGCCACTGCTTTTCAGTACTTTGACACTACTTTTCAGCACTTTGCCACAACTTTCCAGTACTTTGCCACCTTTTCAGTACTTTGCCACTACTTTTCAGTACTTTGCCACACGTTTCAGTACTTTGCCACTGCTTTTCAGTACTTTGCCACTACTTTTCAGCACTTTGCCACAACTTTTCAGTACTTTGCCACTGCTTTTCAGTACTTGACACTAATTTTCAGCACTTTGCCACAACTTTACAGTACTTTGCCACAATTTTCAGCACTTTGCCACAACTTTACAGTACTTTGCCACAATTTTCAGCACTTTGCCACTACTTTTCAGTACTTTGCCACAACTTTCCAGTACTTTGCCACACTTTCCAGTACTTTGCCACGACTTTGCCACAACTTTTCAGTACTTTGCCACTCTTTTCATTACTTTGCCACGACTTTGCCACAACTTTTCATTACTTTGCCACACTTTTCAGTACTTTGCCACTACTTTTCTGCACTTTGCCACAACTTTTCAGTACTTTGCCACAATTTTCAGCACTTTGCCACTACTTTTCAGCACTTTGCCAAACTTTCCAGTACTTTGCCACACTTTTCAGTACTTTGCCACTACTTTTCAGCACTTTGCCACACTTTTCAGTACTTTGCCACGACTTTTCAGCACTTTGCCACAACTTTTCAGTACTTTGCCACACTTTTCAGTACTTTGCCACGACTTTGCCACAACTTTTCATTACTTTGCCACACTTTTCATCACTTTGTCACAACGTTTCAGCACTTTGCCACAACTTTCCAGTACTTTGCCACACTTTTCAGTACTTTGCCACGACTTTGCCACAACTTTTCTGTACTTTGCCACACTTGTCGGCACTTTGTCACTGCTTTTCAGTAGTTTGCCACTAATTTTCAGCACTTTGCCACAACTTTTCAGTACTTTGCCACACTTTTCAGCACTTTGCCACAACTTTTCAGTACTTTGCCACTCTTATCAGTACTTTGCCACGACTTTGCCACACTTTTCAGTACTTTGCCACTGCTTTTCAGTACTTTGCCACTAATTTTCAGCATTTGCCACAACTTTACATTACTTTGCCACACTTTTCAGCACTTTGCCACTACTTTTCAGCACTTTGCCACAACTTTTCATTACTTTGCCACTGCTTTTCAGTACTTTGCCACTAATTTTCAGCACTTTGCCACAACTTTACAGTACTTTGCCACAATTGTCAGCACTTTGCCACTGCTTTTCAGTACTTTGCCACTACTTTTCAGTACTTTGCCACACTTTTCAGTACTTTGCCACAACTTTTCAGTACTTTGCCACACTTTTCAGTACTTTGCCACTGCTTTTCAGTACTTTGCCACTGCTTTTCAGTACTTTGACACTAATTTTCAGCACTTTGCCACAACTTTACAGTACTTTGCCACAATTTTTAGCACTTTGCCACTACTTTTCAGTACTTTGCCACAACTTTCCAGTACTTTGCCACACTTTTCAGTACTTTGCCACGACTTTGCCACAACTTTTCAGTACTTTGCCACTGCTTTTCAGTACTTTGCCACTACTTTTCAGTACTTTGCCACACTTTTCAGTACTTTGCCACACTTTTCAGTAATTTGCCACACTTTTTAGTACTTTGCCACTGCTTTTCAGTACTTTGCCACAACTTTTCAGCACTTTGCCACTACTTTTCAGCACTTTGCCACACTTTTCAGCACTTTGCCACTGCTTTTCAGTACTTTGCCACTGCTTTTCAACACTTTGCCACAACTTTTCAGTACTTTGCCACTGCTTTTCAGTACTTTGACACTAATTTTCAGCACTTTGCCACAACTTTACAGTACTTTGCCACAATTTTCAGCACTTTGCCACAACTTTACAGTACTTTGCCACAATTTTCAGCACTTTGCCACTACTTTTCAGTACTTTGCCACAACTTTCCAGTACTTTGCCACACTTTTCAGTACTTTGTCACGACTTTGCCACAACTTTTCAGTAATTTGCCACTCTTTTCATTACTTTGCCACGACTTTGCCACAACTTTTCATTACTTTGCCACACTTTTCAGTACTTTGCCACTACTTTTCTGCACTTTGCCACAACTTTTCAGTACTTTGCCACAATTTTCAGCACTTTGCCACTACTTTTCAGCACTTTGCCAAACTTTCCAGTACTTTGCCACACTTTTCAGTACTTTGCCACTACTTTTCAGCACTTTGCCACACTTTTCAGTACTTTGCCACGACTTTTCAGCACTTTGCCACAACTTTTCAGTACTTTGCCACACTTTTCAGTACTTTGCCACGACTTTGCCACAACTTTTCAGTACTTTGCCACACTTTTCATCACTTTGTCACAACGTTTCAGCACTTTGCCACAACTTTCCAGTACTTTGCCACACTTTTCAGTACTTTGCCACGACTTTGCCACAACTTTTCTGTACTTTGCCACACTTTTCGGCACTTTGTCACTGCTTTTCAGTAGTTTGCCACTACTTTTCAGCACTTTGCCACAACTTTTCAGTACTTTGCCACACTTTTCAGTACTTTGCCACGACTTTTCAGCACTTTGCCACTACTTTTCAGCACTTTGCCACACTTTTCAGCACTTTGCCACAACTTTTCAGTACTTTGCCACTCTTATCAGTACTTTGCCACGACTTTGCCACACTTTTCAGTACTTTGCCACTGCTTTTCAGTACTTTGCCACTAATTTTCAGCATTTGCCACAACTTTACATTACTTTGCCACACTTTTCAGCACGTTGCCACTACTTTTCAGCACTTTGCCACAACTTTTCAGTACTTTGCCACTGCTTTTCAGTACTTTGCCACTAATTTTCAGCACTTTGCCACAACTTTACAGTACTTTGCCACAATTTTCAGCACTTTGCCACTGCTTTTCAGTACTTTGCCACTACTTTTCAGTACTTTGCCACACTTTTCAGTACTTTGCCACAACTTTTCAGTACTTTGCCACACTTTTCAGTACTTTGCCACTGCTTTTCAGTACTTTGCCACTGCTTTTCAGTACTTTGACACTAATTTTCAGCACTTTGCCACAACTTTACAGTACTTTGCCACAATTTTCAGCACTTTGCCACTACTTTTCAGTACTTTGCCACAACTTTCCAGTACTTTGCCACACTTTTCAGTACTTTGCCACGACTTTGCCACAACTTTTCAGTACTTTGCCACTGCTTTTCAGTACTTTGCCACTACTTTTCAGTACTTTGCCACACTTTTCAGTACTTTGCCACACTTTCCAGTACTTTGCCACACTTTTCAGTACTTTGCCACTGCTTTTCAGTACTTTGCCACAACTTTTCAGCACTTTGCCACTACTTTTCAGCACTTTGCCACACTTTTCAGTACTTTGCCACTACTTTTCAGCACTTTGCCACACTTTTCAGTACTTTGCCACGACTTTTCAGCACTTTGCCACAACTTTTCAGTACTTTGCCACACTTTTCAGTACTTTGCCACGACTTTGCCACAACTTTTCATTACTTTGCCACACTTTTCATCACTTTGTCACAACGTTTCAGCACTTTGCCACAACTTTCCAGTACTTTGCCACACT
The DNA here is from genome assembly GCF_978046115.1 of Saccoglossus kowalevskii. Taxonomy (NCBI): domain Eukaryota; kingdom Metazoa; phylum Hemichordata; class Enteropneusta; family Harrimaniidae; genus Saccoglossus; species Saccoglossus kowalevskii. The sequence goes on from NW_028188640.1 coordinate 170,603, forward strand.
TTTCAGTACTTTGCCACGACTTTGCCACAACTTTTCTGTACTTTGCCACACTTTTCGGCACTTTGTCACTGCTTTTCAGTAGTTTGCCACTAATTTTCAGCACTTTGCCACAACTTTTCAGTACTTTGCCACACTTTTCAGCACTTTGCCACAACTTTTCAGTACTTTGCCACTCTTATCAGTACTTTGCCACGACTTTGCCACACTTTTCAGTACTTTGCCACTGCTTTTCAGTACTTTGCCACTAATTTTCAGCATTTGCCACAACTTTACATTACTTTGCCACACTTTTCAGCACTTTGCCACTACTTTTCAGCACTTTGCCACAACTTTTCATTACTTTGCCACTGCTTTTCAGTACTTTGCCACTAATTTTCAGCACTTTGCCACAACTTTACAGTACTTTGCCACAATTGTCAGCACTTTGCCACTGCTTTTCAGTACTTTGCCACTACTTTTCAGTACTTTGCCACACTTTTCAGTACTTTGCCACAACTTTTCAGTACTTTGCCACACTTTTCAGTACTTTGCCACTGCTTTTCAGTACTTTGCCACTGCTTTTCAGTACTTTGACACTAATTTTCAGCACTTTGCCACAACTTTACAGTACTTTGCCACAATTTTTAGCACTTTGCCACTACTTTTCAGTACTTTGCCACAACTTTCCAGTACTTTGCCACACTTTTCAGTACTTTGCCACGACTTTGCCACAACTTTTCAGTACTTTGCCACTGCTTTTCAGTACTTTGCCACTACTTTTCAGTACTTTGCCACACTTTTCAGTACTTTGCCACACTTTTCAGTACTTTGCCACACTTTTTAGTACTTTGCCACTGCTTTTCAGTACTTTGCCACAACTTTTCAGCACTTTGCCACTACTTTTCAGCACTTTGCCACACTTTTCAGCACTTTGCCACTGCTTTTCAGTACTTTGCCACTGCTTTTCAACACTTTGCCACAACTTTTCAGTACTTTGCCACTGCTTTTCAGTACTTTGACACTAATTTTCAGCACTTTGCCACAACTTTTCAGTACTTTGCCACACTTTTCAGTACTTTGCCACACTTTTCATCACTTTGTCACAACGTTTCAGCACTTTGCCACAACTTTCCAGTACTTTGCCACACTTTTCAGTACTTTGCCACGACTTTGCCACAACTTTTCTGTACTTTGCCACACTTTTCGGCACTTTGTCACTGCTTTTCAGTAGTTTGCCACTACTTTTCAGCACTTTGCCACAACTTTTCAGTACTTTGCCACACTTTTCAGTACTTTGCCACGACTTTTCAGCACTTTGCCACTACTTTTCAGCACTTTGCCACACTTTTCAGCACTTTGCCACAACTTTTCAGTACTTTGCCACTCTTATCAGTACTTTGCCACGACTTTGCCACACTTTTCAGTACTTTGCCACTGCTTTTCAGTACTTTGCCACTAATTTTCAGCATTTGCCACAACTTTACATTACTTTGCCACACTTTTCAGCACGTTGCCACTACTTTTCAGCACTTTGCCACAACTTTTCAGTACTTTGCCACTGCTTTTCAGTACTTTGCCACTAATTTTCAGCACTTTGCCACAACTTTACAGTACTTTGCCACAATTTTCAGCACTTTGCCACTGCTTTTCAGTACTTTGCCACTACTTTTCAGTACTTTGCCACACTTTTCAGTACTTTGCCACAACTTTTCAGTACTTTGCCACACTTTTCAGTACTTTGCCACTGCTTTTCAGTACTTTGCCACTGCTTTTCAGTACTTTGACACTAATTTTCAGCACTTTGCCACAACTTTACAGTACTTTGCCACAATTTTCAGCACTTTGCCACTACTTTTCAGTACTTTGCCACAACTTTCCAGTACTTTGCCACACTTTTCAGTACTTTGCCACGACTTTGCCACAACTTTTCAGTACTTTGCCACTGCTTTTCAGTACTTTGCCACTACTTTTCAGTACTTTGCCACACTTTTCAGTACTTTGCCACACTTTCCAGTACTTTGCCACACTTTTCAGTACTTTGCCACTGCTTTTCAGTACTTTGCCACAACTTTTCAGCACTTTGCCACTACTTTTCAGCACTTTGCCACACTTTTCAGTACTTTGCCACTACTTTTCAGCACTTTGCCACACTTTTCAGTACTTTGCCACGACTTTTCAGCACTTTGCCACAACTTTTCAGTACTTTGCCACACTTTTCAGTACTTTGCCACGACTTTGCCACAACTTTTCATTACTTTGCCACACTTTTCATCACTTTGTCACAACGTTTCAGCACTTTGCCACAACTTTCCAGTACTTTGCCACACTTTTCAGTACTTTGCCACGACTTTGCCACAACTTTTCTGTACTTTGCCACACTTTTCGGCACTTTGTCACTGCTTTTCAGTAGTTTGCCACTAATTTTCAGCACTTTGCCACAACTTTTCAGTACTTTGCCACACTTTTCAGCACTTTGCCACAACTTTTCAGTACTTTGCCACTCTTATCAGTACTTTGCCACGACTTTGCCACACTTTTCAGTACTTTGCCACTGCTTTTCAGTACTTTGCCACTAATTTTCAGCATTTGCCACAACTTTACATTACTTTGCCACACTTTTCAGCACTTTGCCACTACTTTTCAGCACTTTGCCACAACTTTTCATTACTTTGCCACTGCTTTTCAGTACTTTGCCACTAATTTTCAGCACTTTGCCACAACTTTACAGTACTTTGCCACAATTGTCAGCACTTTGCCACTGCTTTTCAGTACTTTGCCACTACTTTTCAGTACTTTGCCACACTTTTCAGTACTTTGCCACAACTTTTCAGTACTTTGCCACACTTTTCAGTACTTTGCCACTGCTTTTCAGTACTTTGCCACTGCTTTTCAGTACTTTGACACTAATTTTCAGCACTTTGCCACAACTTTACAGTACTTTGCCACAATTTTTAGCACTTTGCCACTACTTTTCAGTACTTTGCCACAACTTTCCAGTACTTTGCCACACTTTTCAGTACTTTGCCACGACTTTGCCACAACTTTTCAGTACTTTGCCACTGCTTTTCAGTACTTTGCCACTACTTTTCAGTACTTTGCCACACTTTTCAGTACTTTGCCACACTTTTCAGTACTTTGCCACACTTTTTAGTACTTTGCCACTGCTTTTCAGTACTTTGCCACAACTTTTCAGCACTTTGCCACTACTTTTCAGCACTTTGCCACACTTTTCAGCACTTTGCCACTGCTTTTCAGTACTTTGCCACTGCTTTTCAACACTTTGCCACAACTTTTCAGTACTTTGCCACTGCTTTTCAGTACTTTGACACTAATTTTCAGCACTTTGCCACAACTTTACAGTACTTTGCCACAATTTTCAGCACTTTGCCACAACTTTACAGTACTTTGCCACAATTTTCAGCACTTTGCCACTACTTTTCAGTACTTTGCCACAACTTTCCAGTACTTTGCCACACTTTTCAGTACTTTGTCACGACTTTGCCACAACTTTTCAGTAATTTGCCACTCTTTTCATTACTTTGCCACGACTTTGCCACAACTTTTCATTACTTTGCCACACTTTTCAGTACTTTGCCACTACTTTTCTGCACTTTGCCACAACTTTTCAGTACTTTGCCACAATTTTCAGCACTTTGCCACTACTTTTCAGCACTTTGCCAAACTTTCCAGTACTTTGCCACACTTTTCAGTACTTTGCCACGACTTTTCAGCACTTTGCCACAACTTTTCAGTACTTTGCCACACTTTTCAGTACTTTGCCACGACTTTGCCACAACTTTTCAGTACTTTGCCACACTTTTCATCACTTTGTCACAACGTTTCAGCACTTTGCCACAACTTTCCAGTACTTTGCCACACTTTTCAGTACTTTGCCACGACTTTGCCACAACTTTTCTGTACTTTGCCACACTTTTCGGCACTTTGTCACTGCTTTTCAGTAGTTTGCCACTACTTTTCAGCACTTTGCCACAACTTTTCAGTACTTTGCCACACTTTTCAGTACTTTGCCACGACTTTTCAGCACTTTGCCACTACTTTTCAGCACTTTGCCACACTTTTCAGCACTTTGCCACAACTTTTCAGTACTTTGCCACTCTTATCAGTACTTTGCCACGACTTTGCCACACTTTTCAGTACTTTGCCACTGCTTTTCAGTACTTTGCCACTAATTTTCAGCATTTGCCACAACTTTACATTACTTTGCCACACTTTTCAGCACGTTGCCACTACTTTTCAGCACTTTGCCACAACTTTTCAGTACTTTGCCACTGCTTTTCAGTACTTTGCCACTAATTTTCAGCACTTTGCCACAACTTTACAGTACTTTGCCACAATTTTCAGCACTTTGCCACTGCTTTTCAGTACTTTGCCACTACTTTTCAGTACTTTGCCACACTTTTCAGTACTTTGCCACAACTTTTCAGTACTTTGCCACACTTTTCAGTACTTTGCCACTGCTTTTCAGTACTTTGCCACTGCTTTTCAGTACTTTGACACTAATTTTCAGCACTTTGCCACAACTTTACAGTACTTTGCCACAATTTTCAGCACTTTGCCACTACTTTTCAGTACTTTGCCACAACTTTCCAGTACTTTGCCACACTTTTCAGTACTTTGCCACGACTTTGCCACAACTTTTCAGTACTTTGCCACTGCTTTTCAGTACTTTGCCACTACTTTTCAGTACTTTGCCACACTTTTCAGTACTTTGCCACACTTTCCAGTACTTTGCCACACTTTTCAGTACTTTGCCACTGCTTTTCAGTACTTTGCCACAACTTTTCAGCACTTTGCCACTACTTTTCAGCACTTTGCCACACTTTTCAGCACTTTGCCACTGCTTTTCAGTACTTCGCCACTGCTTTTCAGTACTTTGCCACTACTTTTCAGTACTTTGCCACACTTTTCAGTACTTTGCCACAACTTTTCAGTACTTTGCCACACTTTTCAGTACTTTGCCACTGCTTTTCAGTACTTTGCCACAACTTTTCAGCACTTTGCCACTACTTTTCAGCACTTTGCCACACTTTTCAGCACTTTGCCACAACTTTTCAGTACTTTGCCACTCTTTTCAGTAATTTGCCACGACTTTGCCACACTTTTCAGTACTTTGCCACTGCTTTCCAGTACTTTGCCACACTTTTCAGTACTTTGCCACGACTTTGCCACAACTTTTCATTACTTTGCGACACTTTTCAGTACTTTGCCACTACTTTTCTGCACTTTGCTACAACTTTTCAGTACTTTGCCACAATTTTCAGCACTTTGCCACTACTTTTCAGCACTTTGCCAAAATTTCCAGTACTTTGCCACACTTTTCAGTACTGTGCCACTACTTTTCAGCACTTTGCCACACTTTTCCGTACTTTGCCACGACTTTTCAGCACTTTGCCACAACTTTTCAGTACTTTGCCACACTTTTCAGTACTTTGCCACGACTTTGCCACAACTTTTCAGTACTTTGCCACATTTTTCAGCACTTTGTCACAACGTTTCAGCACTTTGCCACAACTTTCCAGTACTTTGCCACACTTTTCAGTACTTTGCCACGACTTTGCCACGACTTTTCATTACTTTGCCACACTTTTCAGTACTTTGACACTACTTTTCAGCACTTTGTCACAACTTCACAGTACTTTGCCACACTTTTCAGCACTTTGCAACTACTTTTCAGCACTTTGCCACAACTTTCCAGTACTTTGCCACACTTTTCAGTACTTTGCCACGACTTTTCAGCACTTTGCCACAACTTTTCAGCACTTTGCCGCAACTTTACAGTACTTTGCCACAATTTTCAGCACTTTGCCACTGCTTTTCAGTAATTTCCCACTACTTTTTAGTACTAGGCCACACTTTTCAGTACTTTGCCACAACTTTTCAGTACTTTGCCACACTTTTCATTACTTTGCCACACTTTTCAGTACTTTGCCACGACTTTTCAGCACTTTGCCACAACTTTTCAGTACTTTGCCACACTTTTCAGTACTTTGCCACGACTTTGCCACGACATTTCAGTACTTTGCCACACTTTTCAGTACTTTGACACTACTTTTCAGCACTTTGCCACAACTTTCCAGTACTTTGCCACACTTTTCAGCACTTTGCAACTACTTTTCAGCACTTTGCCACTACTTTCCAGTACTTTGCCACACTTTTCAGTACTTTGCCACTACTTTTCAGTACTTTGCCACTACTTTCCAGTACTTTGCCACACTTTTCAGTACTTTGCCACTACTTTTCAGTACTTTGCCACAACTTTTCAGTACTTTGCCACTGCTTTTCAGTACTTTGCCACTAATTTTCAGCACTTTGCCACAACTTTACAGTACTTTGCCACAATTTTCAGCACTTTGCCACTGCTTTTCAGTACTTTGCCACTACTTTTCAGTACTTTGCCACACTTTTCAGTACTTTGCCACAACTTTTCAGTACTTTGCCGCACTTTTCAGTACTTTGCCACTGCTTTTCAGTACTTTGCCACTGCTTTTCAGTACTTTGACACTAATTTTCAGCACTTTGCCACAACTTTACAGTACTTTGCCACAATTTTCAGCACTTTGCCACTACTTTTCAGTACTTTGCCACAACTTTCCAGTACTTTGCCACACTTTTCAGTACTTTGCCACGACTTTGCCACAACTTTTCAGTACTTTGCCACTGCTTTTCAGTACTTTGCCACTACTTTTCAGTACTTTGCCACACTTTTCAGTACTTTGCCACACTTTCCAGTACTTTGCCACACTTTTCAGTACTTTGCCACTGCTTTTCAGTACTTTGCCACAACTTTTCAGCACTTTGCCACTACTTTTCAGCACTTTGCCACACTTTTCAGCACTTTGCCACTGCTTTTCAGTACTTCGCCACTGCTTTTCAGTACTTTGCCACTACTTTTCAGTACTTTGCCACACTTTTCAGTACTTTGCCACAACTTTTCAGTACTTTGCCACACTTTTCAGTACTTTGCCACTGCTTTTCAGTACTTTGCCACAACTTTTCAGCACTTTGCCACTACTTTTCAGCACTTTGCCACACTTTTCAGCACTTTGCCACAACTTTTCAGTACTTTGCCACTCTTTTCAGTAATTTGCCACGACTTTGCCACACTTTTCAGTACTTTGCCACTGCTTTCCAGTACTTTGCCACACTTTTCAGTACTTTGCCACGACTTTGCCACAACTTTTCATTACTTTGCGACACTTTTCAGTACTTTGCCACTACTTTTCTGCACTTTGCTACAACTTTTCAGTACTTTGCCACAATTTTCAGCACTTTGCCACTACTTTTCAGCACTTAGCCAAAATTTCCAGTACTTTGCCACACTTTTCAGTACTGTGCCACTACTTTTCAGCACTTTGCCACACTTTTCCGTACTTTGCCACGACTTTTCAGCACTTTGCCACAACTTTTCAGTACTTTGCCACACTTTTCAGTACTTTGCCACGACTTTGCCACAACTTTTCAGTACTTTGCCACATTTTTCAGCACTTTGTCACAACGTTTCAGCACTTTGCCACAACTTTCCAGTACTTTGCCACACTTTTCAGTACTTTGCCACGACTTTGCCACGACTTTTCATTACTTTGCCACACTTTTCAGTACTTTGACACTACTTTTCAGCACTTTGTCACAACTTCACAGTACTTTGCCACACTTTTCAGCACTTTGCAACTACTTTTCAGCACTTTGCCACAACTTTCCAGTACTTTGCCACACTTTTCAGTACTTTGCCACGACTTTTCAGCACTTTGCCACAACTTTTCAGCACTTTGCCGCAACTTTACAGTACTTTGCCACAATTTTCAGCACTTTGCCACTGCTTTTCAGTAATTTCCCACTACTTTTTAGTACTAGGCCACACTTTTCAGTACTTTGCCACAACTTTTCAGTACTTTGCCACACTTTTCATTACTTTGCCACACTTTTCAGTACTTTGCCACGACTTTTCAGCACTTTGCCACAACTTTTCAGTACTTTGCCACACTTTTCAGTACTTTGCCACGACTTTGCCACGACATTTCAGTACTTTGCCACACTTTTCAGTACTTTGACACTACTTTTCAGCACTTTGCCACAACTTTCCAGTACTTTGCCACACTTTTCAGCACTTTGCAACTACTTTTCAGCACTTTGCCACTACTTTCCAGTACTTTGCCACACTTTTCAGTACTTTGCCACTACTTTTCAGTACTTTGCCACTACTTTCCAGTACTTTGCCACACTTTTCATTACTTTGCCACTACTTTTCAGTACTTTGCCACACTTTTCAGTACTTTGCCACTGCTTTTCAGTACTTTGCCACTACTTTTCAGCACTTTGCCACAACTTTTCAGTACTTTGCCACAATTTTCAGCACTTTGCCACTACTTTTCAGTACTTTGTCACAACTTTCCACTACTTTGCCACACTTTTCAGTACTTTGCCACGACTTTGCCACAACTTTTCAGTACTTTGCCACACTTTTCAGTACTTTGCCTCGACTTTGCCACAACTTTTCAGTACTTTGCCACACTTTTCATCACTTTGTCACAACGTTCAGCACTTTGCCACAACTTTCCAGTACTTTGCCACACTTTTCAGTACTTTGCCACGACTTTGCCACAACTTTTCTGTACTTTGCCACACTTTTCGGCACTTTGTCACTGCTTTTCAGTAGTTTGCCACTACTTTTCAGCACTTTGTCACAACTTTTCAGTACTTTGCCACACTTTTCAGTACTTTGCCACGACTTTTCAGCACTTTGCCACTACTTTTCAGCACTTTGCCACACTTTTCAGCACTTTGCCACAACTTTTCAGTACTTTGCCACTCTTATCAGTACTTTGCCACGACTTTGCCACACTTTTCAGTACTTTGCCACTGCTTTTCAGTACTTTGCCACTAATTTTCAGCATTTGCCACAACTTTACATTACTTTGCCACACTTTTCAGCACTTTGCCACTACTTTTCAGCACTTTGCCACAACTTTTAGTACTTTGCCACTGCTTTTCAGTACTTTGCCACTAATTTTCAGCACTTTGCCACAACTTTACAGTACTTTGCCACAATTTTCAGCACTTTGCCACTGCTTTTCAGTACTTTGCCACTACTTTTCAGTACTTTGCCACTGCTTTTCAGTACTTTGACACTAATTTTCAGCACTTTGCCACAACTTTACAGTACTTTGCCACAATTTTCAGTACTTTGCCACACTTTTCAGTACTTTGCCACTACTTTTCAGTACTTTGCCACTACTTTCCAGTACTTTGCCACACTTTTCAGTACTTTGCCACTACTTTTCAGTACTTTGCCACACTTTTCAGTACTTTGCCACTGCTTTTCAGTACTTTGCCACTACTTTTCAGCACTTTGCCACAACTTTTCAGTACTTTGCCACAATTTTCAGCACTTTGCCACTACTTTTCAGTACTTTGTCACAACTTTCCACTACTTTGCCACACTTTTCAGTACTTTGCCACGACTTTGCCACAACTTTTCAGTACTTTGCCACACTTTTCAGAACTTTGCCTCGACTTAGCCACAACTTTTCAGTACTTTGCCACACTTTTCATCACTTTGTCACAACCTTCAGCACTTTGCCACAACTTTCCAGTACTTTGCCACACTTTTCAGTACTTTGCCACGACTTTGCCACAACTTTTCTGTACTTTGCCACACTTTTCGGCACTTTGTCACTGCTTTTCAGTAGTTTGCCACTACTTTTCAGCACTTTGTCACAACTTTTCAGTACTTTGCCACACTTTTCAGTACTTTGCCACGACTTTTCAGCACTTTGCCACTACTTTTCAGCACTTTGCCACACTTTTCAGCACTTTGCCACAACTTTTCAGTACTTTGCCACTCTTATCAGTACTTTGCCACGACTTTGCCACACTTTTCAGTACTTTGCCACTGCTTTTCAGTACTTTGCCACTAATTTTCAGCATTTGCCACAACTTTACATTACTTTGCCACACTTTTCAGCACTTTGCCACTACTTTTCAGCACTTTGCCACAACTTTTAGTACTTTGCCACTGCTTTTCAGTACTTTGCCACTAATTTTCAGCACTTTGCCACAACTTTACAGTACTTTGCCACAATTTTCAGCACTTTGCCACTGCTTTTCAGTACTTTGCCACTACTTTTCAGTACTTTGCCACTGCTTTTCAGTACTTTGACACTAATTTCCAGCACTTTGCCACAACTTTACAGTACTTTGCCACAATTTTCAGCACTTTGCCACTACTTTTCAGTACTTTGCCACAACTTTCCAGTACTTTGCCACACTTTTCAGTACTTTGCCACGACTTTGCCACAACTTTTCAGTACTTTGCCACTGCTTTTCAGTACTTTGCCACTACTTTTCAGTACTTTGCCACACTTTTCAGTACTTTGCCACACTTTTCAGTACTTTGCCACACTTTTCAGTACTTTGCCACTGCTTTTCAGTACTTTGCCACAACTTTTCAGCACTTTGCCACTACTTTTCAGCACTTTGCCACACTTTTCAGCACTTTGCCACTGCTTTTCAGTACTTTGCCACTGCTTTTCAGTACTTTGCCACTACTTTTCAGTACTTTGCCACACTTTTCAGTACTTTGCCACAACTTTTCAGTACTTTGCCACACTTTTCAGTACTTTGCCACTGCTTTTCAGTACTTTGCCACAACTTTTCAGCACTTTGCCACTACTTTTCAGCACTTTGCCACACTTTTCAGCACTTTGCCACACTTTTCAGCACTTTGCCGCAACTTTACAGTACTTTGCCACAATTTTCAGCACTTTGCCACTGCTTTTCAGTAATTTCCCACTACTTTTTAGTACTAGGCCACACTTTTCAGTACTTTGCCACAACTTTTCAGTACTTTGCCACACTTTTCATTACTTTGCCACACTTTTCAGTACTTTGCCACGACTTTTCAGCACTTTGCCACAACTTTTCAGTACTTTGCCACACTTTTCAGTACTTTGCCATGACTTTGCCACGACATTTCAGTACTTTGCCACACTTTTCAGTACTTTGACACTACTTTTCAGCACTTTGCCACAACTTTCCAGTACTTTGCCACACTTTTCAGCACTTTGCAACTACTTTTCAGCACTTTGCCACTACTTTCCAGTACTTTGCCACACTTTTCAGTACTTTGCCACTACTTTTCAGTACTTTGCCACTACTTTCCAGTACTTTGCCACACTTTTCAGTACTTTGCCACTACTTTTCAGTACTTTGCCACACTTTTCAGTACTTTGCCACTGCTTTTCAGTACTTTGCCACTACTTTTCAGCACTTTGCCACAACTTTTCAGTACTTTGCCACAATTTTCAGCACTTTGCCACTACTTTTCAGTACTTTGTCACAACTTTCCACTACTTTGCCACACTTTTCAGTACTTTGCCACGACTTTGCCACAACTTTTCAGTACTTTGCCACACTTTTCAGTACTTTGCCTCGACTTTGCCACAACTTTTCAGTACTTTGCCACACTTTTCATCACTTTGTCACAACGTTCAGCACTTTGCCACAACTTTCCAGTACTTTGCCACACTTTTCAGTACTTTGCCACGACTTTGCCACAACTTTTCTGTACTTTGCCACACTTTTCGGCACTTTGTCACTGCTTTTCAGTAGTTTGCCACTACTTTTCAGCACTTTGTCACAACTTTTCAGTACTTTGCCACACTTTTCAGTACTTTGCCACGACTTTTCAGCACTTTGCCACTACTTTTCAGCACTTTGCCACACTTTTCAGCACTTTGCCACAACTTTTCAGTACTTTGCCACTCTTATCAGTACTTTGCCACGACTTTGCCACACTTTTCAGTACTTTGCCACTGCTTTTCAGTACTTTGCCACTAATTTTCAGCATTTGCCACAACTTTACATTACTTTGCCACACTTTTCAGCACTTTGCCACTACTTTTCAGCACTTTGCCACAACTTTTAGTACTTTGCCACTGCTTTTCAGTACTTTGCCACTAATTTTCAGCACTTTGCCACAACTTTACAGTACTTTGCCACAATTTTCAGCACTTTGCCACTGCTTTTCAGTACTTTGCCACTACTTTTCAGTACTTTGCCACTGCTTTTCAGTACTTTGACACTAATTTTCAGCACTTTGCCACAACTTTACAGTACTTTGCCACAATTTTCAGCACTTTGCCACTACTTTTCAGTACTTTGCCACAACTTTCCAGTACTTTGCCACACTTTTCAGTACTTTGCCACGACTTTGCCACAACTTTTCAGTACTTTGCCACTGCTTTTCAGTACTTTGCCACTACTTTTCAGTACTTTGCCACACTTTTCAGTACTTTGCCACACTTTTCAGTACTTTGCCACACTTTTCAGTACTTTGCCACTGCTTTTCAGTACTTTGCCACAACTTTTCAGCACTTTGCCACTACTTTTCAGCACTTTGCCACACTTTTCAGCACTTTGCCACTGCTTTTCAGTACTTTGCCACTGCTTTTCAGTACTTTGCCACTACTTTTCAGTACTTTGCCACACTTTTCAGTACTTTGCCACAACTTTTCAGTACTTTGCCACACTTTTCAGTACTTTGCCACTGCTTTTCAGTACTTTGCCACAACTTTTCAGCACTTTGCCACTACTTTTCAGCACTTTGCCACACTTTTCAGCACTTTGCCACAACTTTTCAGTACTTTGCCACTCTTTTCAGTACTTTGCCACGACTTTGCCACACTTTTCAGTACTTTGCCACTACTTTCCAGTACTTTGCCACACTTTTCAGTTCTTTGCCACGACTTTGCCACAACTTTTCATTACTTTGCGACACTTTTCAGTACTTTGCCACTACTTTTCTGCACTTTGCCACAACTTTTCAGTACTTTGCCACAATTTTCAGCACTTTGCCACTACTTTTCAGCACTTTGCCAAAATTTCCAGTACTTTGCCACACTTTTCAGTACTTTGCCACTACTTTTCAGCACTTTGCCACACTTTTCCGTACTTTGCCACGACTTTTCAGCACTTTGCCACAACTTTTCAGTACTTTGCCACACTTTTCAGTACTTTGCCACGACTTTGCCACAACTTTTCAGTACTTTGCCACATTTTTCAGCACTTTGTCACAACGTTTCAGCACTTTGCCACAACTTTCCAGTACTTTGCCACACTTTTCAGTACTTTGCCACGACTTTGCCACGACTTTTCAGTACTTTGCCACACTTTTCAGTACTTTGACACTACTTTTCAGCACTTTGTCACAACTTCACAGTACTTTGCCACACTTTTCAGCACTTTGCAACTACTTTTCAGCACTTTGCCACAACTTTCCAGTACTTTGCCACACTTTTCAGTACTTTGCCACGACTTTTCAGCACTTTGCCACAACTTTTCAGTACTTTGCCACTGCTTTTCAGTACTTTGCCACTAATTTTCGGCATTTGCCACAACTTTACATTACTTTGCCACACTTTTCAGCACTTTGCCGCAACTTTACAGTACTTTGCCACAATTTTCAGCACTTTGCCACTGCTTTTCAGTAATTTGCCACTACTTTTTAGTACTTTGCCACACTTTTCAGTACTTTGCCACAACTTTTCAGTACTTTGCCACACTTTTCAGTACTTTGCCACACTTTTCAGTACTTTGCCACGACTTTTCAGCACTTTGCCACAACTTTTCAGTACTTTGCCACACTTTTCAGTACTTTGCCACGACTTTGCCACGACATTTCAGTACTTTGCCACACTTTTCAGTACTTTGACACTACTTTTCAGCACTTTGCCACAACTTTACAGTACTTTGCCACACTTTTCAGCACTTTGCAACTACTTTTCAGCACTTTGCCACTACTTTCCAGTACTTTGCCACACTTTTCAGTACTTTGCCACTACTTTTCAGTACTTTGCCACACTTTTCAGTACTTTGCCACTGCTTTTCAGTACTTTGCCACTACTTTTCAGCACTTTGCCACAACTTTTCAGTACTTTGCCACTGCTTTTCAGTACTTTGACACTAATTTTCAGCACTTTGCCACAACTTTACAGTACTTTGCCACAATTTTCAGCACTTTGCCACTACTTTTCAGTACTTTGCCACAACTTTCCACTACTTTGCCACACTTTTCAGTACTTTGCCACGACTTTGCCACAACTTTTCAGTACTTTGCCACTCTTTTCTTTACTTTGCCACGACTTTGCCACAACTTTTCATTACTTTGCCACACTTTTCAGTACTTTGCCACTACTTTTCTGCACTTTGCCACAACTTTTCAGTACTTTGCCACAATTTTCAGCACTTTGCCACTACTTTTCAGCACTTTGCCAAACTTTCCAGTACTTTGCCACACTTTTCAGTACTTTGCCACTACTTTTCAGCACTTTGCCACACTTGTCAGTACTTTGCCACGACTTTTCAGCACTTTGCCACAACTTTTCAGTACTTTGCCACACTTTTCAGTACTTTGCCACGACTTTGCCACAACTTTTCAGTACTTTGCCACACTTTTCAGCACTTTGTCACAAAGTTTCAGCACTTTGCCACAACTTTCCAGTACTTTGCCACACTTTTCAGTACTTTGCCACGATTTTGCCACAACTTTTCTGTACTTTGCCACAATTTTCGACACTTTGTCACTGCTTTTCATTAGTTTGCCACTACTTTTCAGCACTTTGCCACAACTTTTCAGTACTTTGCCACACTTTTCAGTACTTTGCCACGACTTTTCACCACTTTGCCACTACTTTTCAGCACCTTGCCACACTTTTCAGCACTTTGCCACAACTTTTCAGTACTTTGCCACACTTTTCAGTACTTTGCCACGACTTTGCCACGACATTTCAGCACTTTGCCACACTTTTCAGTACTTTGACACTACTTTTCAGCACTTTGCCACAACTTTACAGTACTTTGCCACACTTTCAGCACTTTGCAACTACTTTTCAGCACTTTGCCACAACTTTTCAGTACTTTGCCACAATTTTCAGCACTTTGCCACTACTTTTCAGTACTTTGTCACAACTTTCCACTACTTTGCCACACTTTTCAGTACTTTGCCACGACTTTGCCACAACTTTTCAGTACTTTGCCACACTTTTCAGTACTTTGCCTCGACTTTGCCACAACTTTTCAGTACTTTGCCACACTTTTCATCACTTTGTCACAACGTTCAGCACTTTGCCACAACTTTCCAGTACTTTGCCACACTTTTCAGTACTTTGCCACGACTTTGCCACAACTTTTCTGTACTTTGCCACACTTTTCGGCACTTTGTCACTGCTTTTCAGTAGTTTGCCACTACTTTTCAGCACTTTGTCACAACTTTTCAGTACTTTGCCACACTTTTCAGTACTTTGCCACGACTTTTCAGCACTTTGCCACTACTTTTCAGCACTTTGCCACACTTTTCAGCACTTTGCCACAACTTTTCAGTACTTTGCCACTCTTATCAGTACTTTGCCACGACTTTGCCACACTTTTCAGTACTTTGCCACTGCTTTTCAGTACTTTGCCACTAATTTTCAGCATTTGCCACAACTTTACATTACTTTGCCACACTTTTCAGCACTTTGCCACTACTTTTCAGCACTTTGCCACAACTTTTAGTACTTTGCCACTGCTTTTCAGTACTTTGCCACTAATTTTCAGCACTTTGCCACAACTTTACAGTACTTTGCCACAATTTTCAGCACTTTGCCACTGCTTTTCAGTACTTTGCCACTACTTTTCAGTACTTTGCCACTGCTTTTCAGTACTTTGACACTAATTTTCAGCACTTTGCCACAACTTTACAGTACTTTGCCACAATTTTCAGCACTTTGCCACTACTTTTCAGTACTTTGCCACAACTTTCCAGTACTTTGCCACACTTTTCAGTACTTTGCCACGACTTTGCCACAACTTTTCAGTACTTTGCCACTGCTTTTCAGTACTTTGCCACTACTTTTCAGTACTTTGCCACACTTTTCAGTACTTTGCCACACTTTTCAGTACTTTGCCACACTTTTCAGTACTTTGCCACTGCTTTTCAGTACTTTGCCACAACTTTTCAGCACTTTGCCACTACTTTTCAGCACTTTGCCACACTTTTCAGCACTTTGCCACTGCTTTTCAGTACTTTGCCACTGCTTTTCAGTACTTTGCCACTACTTTTCAGTACTTTGCCACACTTTTCAGTACTTTGCCACAACTTTTCAGTACTTTGCCACACTTTTCAGTACTTTGCCACTGCTTTTCAGTACTTTGCCACAACTTTTCAGCACTTTGCCACTACTTTTCAGCACTTTGCCACACTTTTCAGCACTTTGCCACAACTTTTCAGTACTTTGCCACTCTTTTCAGTACTTTGCCACGACTTTGCCACACTTTTCAGTACTTTGCCACTACTTTCCAGTACTTTGCCACACTTTTCAGTTCTTTGCCACGACTTTGCCACAACTTTTCATTACTTTGCGACACTTTTCAGTACTTTGCCACTACTTTTCTGCACTTTGCCACAACTTTTCAGTACTTTGCCACAATTTTCAGCACTTTGCCACTACTTTTCAGTACTTTGCCACACTTTTCAGTACTTTGCCACTGCTTTTCAGTACTTTGCCACTACTTTTCAGCACTTTGCCACAACTTTTCAGTACTTTGCCACTGCTTTTCAGTACTTTGACACTAATTTTCAGCACTTTGCCACAACTTCACAGTACTTTGCCACAATTTTCAGCACTTTGCCACTACTTTTCAGTACTTTGCCACAACTTTCCACTACTTTGCCACACTTTTCAGTACTTTGCCACGACTTTGCCACAACTTTTCAGTACTTTGCCACTCTTTTCTTTACTTTGCCACGACTTTGCCACAACTTTTCATTACTTTGCCACACTTTTCAGTACTTTGCCACTACTTTTCTGCACTTTGCCACAACTTTTCAGTACTTTGCCACAATTTTCAGCACTTTGCCACTACTTTTCAGCACTTTGCCAAACTTTCCAGTACTTTGCCACACTTTTCAGTACTTTGCCACTACTTTTCAGCACTTTGCCACACTTGTCAGTACTTTGCCACGACTTTTCAGCACTTTGCCACAACTTTTCAGTACTTTGCCACACTTTTCAGTACTTTGCCACGACTTTGCCACAACTTTTCAGTACTTTGCCACACTTTTCAGCACTTTGTCACAAAGTTTCAGCACTTTGCCACAACTTTCCAGTACTTTGCCACACTTTTCAGTACTTTGCCACGATTTTGCCACAACTTTTCTGTACTTTGCCACAATTTTCGACACTTTGTCACTGCTTTTCATTAGTTTGCCACTACTTTTCAGCACTTTGCCACAACTTTTCAGTACTTTGCCACACTTTTCAGTACTTTGCCACGACTTTTCACCACTTTGCCACTACTTTTCAGCACCTTGCCACACTTTTCAGCACTTTGCCACAACTTTTCAGTACTTTGCCACACTTTTCAGTACTTTGCCACGACTTTGCCACGACATTTCAGCACTTTGCCACACTTTTCAGTACTTTGACACTACTTTTCAGCACTTTGCCACAACTTTACAGTACTTTGCCACACTTTCAGCACTTTGCCACAACTTTTCAGTACTTTGCCACTGCTTTTCAGTACTTTGACACTAATTTTCAGCACTTTGCCACAACTTTACAGTACTTTGCCACAATTTTCAGCACTTTGCCACTACTTTTCAGTACTTTGCCACAACTTTCCACTACTTTGCCACACTTTTCAGTACTTTGCCACGACTTTGCCACAACTTTTCAGTACTTTGCCACTCTTTTCTTTACTTTGCCACGACTTTGCCACAACTTTTCATTACTTTGCCACACTTTTCAGTACTTTGCCACTACTTTTCTGCACTTTGCCACAACTTTTCAGTACTTTGCCACAATTTTCAGCACTTTGCCACTACTTTTCAGCACTTTGCCAAACTTTCCAGTACTTTGCCACACTTTTCAGTACTTTGCCACTACTTTTCAGCACTTTGCCACACTTGTCAGTACTTTGCCACGACTTTTCAGCACTTTGCCACAACTTTTCAGTACTTTGCCACACTTTTCAGTACTTTGCCACGACTTTGCCACAACTTTTCAGTACTTTGCCACACTTTTCAGCACTTTGTCACAAAGTTTCAGCACTTTGCCACAACTTTCCAGTACTTTGCCACACTTTTCAGTACTTTGCCACGATTTTGCCACAACTTTTCTGTACTTTGCCACAATTTTCGACACTTTGTCACTGCTTTTCATTAGTTTGCCACTACTTTTCAGCACTTTGCCACAACTTTTCAGTACTTTGCCACACTTTTCAGTACTTTGCCACGACTTTTCACCACTTTGCCACTACTTTTCAGCACCTTGCCACACTTTTCAGCACTTTGCCACAACTTTTCAGTACTTTGCCACACTTTTCAGTACTTTGCCACGACTTTGCCACGACATTTCAGCACTTTGCCACAACTTTTCAGTACTTTGACACTACTTTTCAGCACTTTGCCACAACTTTACAGTACTTTGCCACACTTTCAGCACTTTGCCACAACTTTTCAGTACTTTGCCACTGCTTTTCAGTACTTTGACACTAATTTTCAGCACTTTGCCACAACTTTACAGTACTTTGCCACAATTTTCAGCACTTTGCCACTACTTTTCAGTACTTTGCCACAACTTTCCACTACTTTGCCACACTTTTCAGTACTTTGCCACGACTTTGCCACAACTTTTCAGTACTTTGCCACTCTTTTCTTTACTTTGCCACGACTTTGCCACAACTTTTCATTACTTTGCCACACTTTTCAGTACTTTGCCACTACTTTTCTGCACTTTGCCACAACTTTTCAGTACTTTGCCACAATTTTCAGCACTTTGCCACTACTTTTCAGCACTTTGCCAAACTTTCCAGTACTTTGCCACACTTTTCAGTACTTTGCCACTACTTTTCAGCACTTTGCCACACTTGTCAGTACTTTGCCACGACTTTTCAGCACTTTGCCACAACTTTTCAGTACTTTGCCACACTTTTCAGTACTTTGCCACGACTTTGCCACAACTTTTCAGTACTTTGCCACACTTTTCAGCACTTTGTCACAAAGTTTCAGCACTTTGCCACAACTTTCCAGTACTTTGCCACACTTTTCAGTACTTTGCCACGATTTTGCCACAACTTTTCTGTACTTTGCCACAATTTTCGACACTTTGTCACTGCTTTTCATTAGTTTGCCACTACTTTTCAGCACTTTGCCACAACTTTTCAGTACTTTGCCACACTTTTCAGTACTTTGCCACGACTTTTCACCACTTTGCCACTACTTTTCAGCACCTTGCCACACTTTTCAGCACTTTGCCACAACTTTTCAGTACTTTGCCACACTTTTCAGTACTTTGCCACGACTTTGCCACGACATTTCAGCACTTTGCCACACTTTTCAGTACTTTGACACTACTTTTCAGCACTTTGCCACAACTTTACAGTACTTTGCCACACTTTCAGCACTTTGCAACTACTTTTCAGCACTTTGCCACAACTTTTCAGTACTTTGCCACAATTTTCAGCACTTTGCCACTACTTTTCAGTACTTTGTCACAACTTTCCACTACTTTGCCACACTTTTCAGTACTTTGCCACGACTTTGCCACAACTTTTCAGTACTTTGCCACACTTTTCAGTACTTTGCCTCGACTTTGCCACAACTTTTCAGTACTTTGCCACACTTTTCATCACTTTGTCACAACGTTCAGCACTTTGCCACAACTTTCCAGTACTTTGCCACACTTTTCAGTACTTTGCCACGACTTTGCCACAACTTTTCTGTACTTTGCCACACTTTTCGGCACTTTGTCACTGCTTTTCAGTAGTTTGCCACTACTTTTCAGCACTTTGTCACAACTTTTCAGTACTTTGCCACACTTTTCAGTACTTTGCCACGACTTTTCAGCACTTTGCCACTACTTTTCAGCACTTTGCCACACTTTTCAGCACTTTGCCACAACTTTTCAGTACTTTGCCACTCTTATCAGTACTTTGCCACGACTTTGCCACACTTTTCAGTACTTTGCCACTGCTTTTCAGTACTTTGCCACTAATTTTCAGCATTTGCCACAACTTTACATTACTTTGCCACACTTTTCAGCACTTTGCCACTACTTTTCAGCACTTTGCCACAACTTTTAGTACTTTGCCACTGCTTTTCAGTACTTTGCCACTAATTTTCAGCACTTTGCCACAACTTTACAGTACTTTGCCACAATTTTCAGCACTTTGCCACTGCTTTTCAGTACTTTGCCACTACTTTTCAGTACTTTGCCACTGCTTTTCAGTACTTTGACACTAATTTTCAGCACTTTGCCACAACTTTACAGTACTTTGCCACAATTTTCAGCACTTTGCCACTACTTTTCAGTACTTTGCCACAACTTTCCAGTACTTTGCCACACTTTTCAGTACTTTGCCACGACTTTGCCACAACTTTTCAGTACTTTGCCACTGCTTTTCAGTACTTTGCCACTACTTTTCAGTACTTTGCCACACTTTTCAGTACTTTGCCACACTTTTCAGTACTTTGCCACACTTTTCAGTACTTTGCCACTGCTTTTCAGTACTTTGCCACAACTTTTCAGCACTTTGCCACTACTTTTCAGCACTTTGCCACACTTTTCAGCACTTTGCCACTGCTTTTCAGTACTTTGCCACTGCTTTTCAGTACTTTGCCACTACTTTTCAGTACTTTGCCACACTTTTCAGTACTTTGCCACAACTTTTCAGTACTTTGCCACACTTTTCAGTACTTTGCCACTGCTTTTCAGTACTTTGCCACAACTTTTCAGCACTTTGCCACTACTTTTCAGCACTTTGCCACACTTTTCAGCACTTTGCCACAACTTTTCAGTACTTTGCCACTCTTTTCAGTACTTTGCCACGACTTTGCCACACTTTTCAGTACCTTGCCACTACTTTCCAGTACTTTGCCACACTTTTCAGTTCTTTGCCACGACTTTGCCACAACTTTTCATTACTTTGCGACACTTTTCAGTACTTTGCCACTACTTTTCTGCACTTTGCCACAACTTTTCAGTACTTTGCCACAATTTTCAGCACTTTGCCACTACTTTTCAGTACTTTGCCACACTTTTCAGTACTTTGCCACTGCTTTTCAGTACTTTGCCACTACTTTTCAGCACTTTGCCACAACTTTTCAGTACTTTGCCACTGCTTTTCAGTACTTTGACACTAATTTTCAGCACTTTGCCACAACTTTACAGTACTTTGCCACAATTTTCAGCACTTTGCCACTACTTTTCAGTACTTTGCCACAACTTTCCACTACTTTGCCACACTTTTCAGTACTTTGCCACGACTTTGCCACAACTTTTCAGTACTTTGCCACTCTTTTCTTTACTTTGCCACGACTTTGCCACAACTTTTCATTACTTTGCCACACTTTTCAGTACTTTGCCACTACTTTTCTGCACTTTGCCACAACTTTTCAGTACTTTGCCACAATTTTCAGCACTTTGCCACTACTTTTCAGCACTTTGCCAAACTTTCCAGTACTTTGCCACACTTTTCAGTACTTTGCCACTACTTTTCAGCACTTTGCCACACTTGTCAGTACTTTGCCACGACTTTTCAGCACTTTGCCACAACTTTTCAGTACTTTGCCACACTTTTCAGTACTTTGCCACGACTTTGCCACAACTTTTCAGTACTTTGCCACACTTTTCAGCACTTTGTCACAAAGTTTCAGCACTTTGCCACAACTTTCCAGTACTTTGCCACACTTTTCAGTACTTTGCCACGATTTTGCCACAACTTTTCTGTACTTTGCCACAATTTTCGACACTTTGTCACTGCTTTTCATTAGTTTGCCACTACTTTTCAGCACTTTGCCACAACTTTTCAGTACTTTGCCACACTTTTCAGTACTTTGCCACGACTTTTCACCACTTTGCCACTACTTTTCAGCACCTTGCCACACTTTTCAGCACTTTGCCACAACTTTTCAGTACTTTGCCACACTTTTCAGTACTTTGCCACGACTTTGCCACGACATTTCAGCACTTTGCCACACTTTTCAGTACTTTGACACTACTTTTCAGCACTTTGCCACAACTTTACAGTACTTTGCCACACTTTCAGCACTTTGCAACTACTTTTCAGCACTTTGCCACAACTTTTCAGTACTTTGCCACAATTTTCAGCACTTTGCCACTAC
This sequence comes from Saccoglossus kowalevskii, assembly GCF_978046115.1. Taxonomy (NCBI): domain Eukaryota; kingdom Metazoa; phylum Hemichordata; class Enteropneusta; family Harrimaniidae; genus Saccoglossus; species Saccoglossus kowalevskii. The sequence goes on from NW_028188640.1 coordinate 192,762, forward strand.
TTTTCAGTACTTTGTCACAACTTTCCACTACTTTGCCACACTTTTCAGTACTTTGCCACGACTTTGCCACAACTTTTCAGTACTTTGCCACACTTTTCAGTACTTTGCCTCGACTTTGCCACAACTTTTCAGTACTTTGCCACACTTTTCATCACTTTGTCACAACGTTCAGCACTTTGCCACAACTTTCCAGTACTTTGCCACACTTTTCAGTACTTTGCCACGACTTTGCCACAACTTTTCTGTACTTTGCCACACTTTTCGGCACTTTGTCACTGCTTTTCAGTAGTTTGCCACTACTTTTCAGCACTTTGTCACAACTTTTCAGTACTTTGCCACACTTTTCAGTACTTTGCCACGACTTTTCAGCACTTTGCCACTACTTTTCAGCACTTTGCCACACTTTTCAGCACTTTGCCACAACTTTTCAGTACTTTGCCACTCTTATCAGTACTTTGCCACGACTTTGCCACACTTTTCAGTACTTTGCCACTGCTTTTCAGTACTTTGCCACTAATTTTCAGCATTTGCCACAACTTTACATTACTTTGCCACACTTTTCAGCACTTTGCCACTACTTTTCAGCACTTTGCCACAACTTTTAGTACTTTGCCACTGCTTTTCAGTACTTTGCCACTAATTTTCAGCACTTTGCCACAACTTTACAGTACTTTGCCACAATTTTCAGCACTTTGCCACTGCTTTTCAGTACTTTGCCACTACTTTTCAGTACTTTGCCACTGCTTTTCAGTACTTTGACACTAATTTTCAGCACTTTGCCACAACTTTACAGTACTTTGCCACAATTTTCAGCACTTTGCCACTACTTTTCAGTACTTTGCCACAACTTTCCAGTACTTTGCCACACTTTTCAGTACTTTGCCACGACTTTGCCACAACTTTTCAGTACTTTGCCACTGCTTTTCAGTACTTTGCCACTACTTTTCAGTACTTTGCCACACTTTTCAGTACTTTGCCACACTTTTCAGTACTTTGCCACACTTTTCAGTACTTTGCCACTGCTTTTCAGTACTTTGCCACAACTTTTCAGCACTTTGCCACTACTTTTCAGCACTTTGCCACACTTTTCAGCACTTTGCCACTGCTTTTCAGTACTTTGCCACTGCTTTTCAGTACTTTGCCACTACTTTTCAGTACTTTGCCACACTTTTCAGTACTTTGCCACAACTTTTCAGTACTTTGCCACACTTTTCAGTACTTTGCCACTGCTTTTCAGTACTTTGCCACAACTTTTCAGCACTTTGCCACTACTTTTCAGCACTTTGCCACACTTTTCAGCACTTTGCCACAACTTTTCAGTACTTTGCCACTCTTTTCAGTACTTTGCCACGACTTTGCCACACTTTTCAGTACTTTGCCACTACTTTTCAGTACTTTGCCACACTTTTCAGTTCTTTGCCACGACTTTGCCACAACTTTTCATTACTTTGCGACACTTTTCAGTACTTTGCCACTACTTTTCTGCACTTTGCCACAACTTTTCAGTACTTTGCCACAATTTTCAGCACTTTGCCACTACTTTTCAGCACTTTGCCAAAATTTCCAGTACTTTGCCACACTTTTCAGTACTTTGCCACTACTTTTCAGCACTTTGCCACACTTTTCCGTACTTTGCCACGACTTTTCAGCACTTTGCCACAACTTTTCAGTACTTTGCCACACTTTTCAGTACTTTGCCACGACTTTGCCACAACTTTTCAGTACTTTGCCACATTTTTCAGCACTTTGTCACAACGTTTCAGCACTTTGCCACAACTTTCCAGTACTTTGCCACACTTTTCAGTACTTTGCCACGACTTTGCCACGACTTTTCAGTACTTTGCCACACTTTTCAGTACTTTGACACTACTTTTCAGCACTTTGTCACAACTTCACAGTACTTTGCCACACTTTTCAGCACTTTGCAACTACTTTTCAGCACTTTGCCGCAACTTTCCAGTACTTTGCCACACTTTTCAGTACTTTGCCACGACTTTTCAGCACTTTGCCACAACTTTTCAGTACTTTGCCATTGCTTTTCAGTACTTTGCCACTAATTTTCGGCATTTGCCACAACTTTACATTACTTTGCCACACTTTTCAGCACTTTGCCGCAACTTTACAGTACTTTGCCACAATTTTCAGCACTTTGCCACTGCTTTTCAGTAATTTGCCACTACTTTTTAGTACTTTGCCACACTTTTCAGTACTTTGCCACAACTTTTCAGTACTTTGCCACACTTTTCAGTACTTTGCCACACTTTTCAGTACTTTGCCACGACTTTTCAGCACTTTGCCACAACTTTTCAGTACTTTGCCACACTTTTCAGTACTTTGCCACGACTTTGCCACGACATTTCAGTACTTTGCCACACTTTTCAGTACTTTGACACTACTTTTCAGCACTTTGCCACAACTTTACAGTACTTTGCCACACTTTTCAGCACTTTGCAACTACTTTTCAGCACTTTGCCACTACTTTCCAGTACTTTGCCACACTTTTCAGTACTTTGCCACTACTTTTCAGTACTTTGCCACACTTTTCAGTACTTTGCCACTGCTTTTCAGTACTTTGCCACTACTTTTCAGCACTTTGCCACAACTTTTCAGTACTTTGCCACTGCTTTTCAGTACTTTGACACTAATTTTCAGCACTTTGCCACAACTTTAC